>NC_133374.1:34991762-35031235 GCF_049309525.1 Garra rufa
GGAAGGAATGAGTGGGCAGGTACTCCTTTACCTTTATTTGGATTTGTTCAGACTAAACAGTCTTCAGAGTTACAGGGATAGTTCACCCCAAAAAGGAAAATCCTGTCATTACTTACTCACCCCAAATTTCAAACCTGAAAATGATTTTTATTCTTTTGAACACCAGAGAAGATATTTTGAAGAATATGGATAATCAAAGAGTTGCTGGAAGCCACTGGCTTGCATAGCGTGATTGTATTTTTATTAATGGTCGGCATAGATTCATTTTTTTAATCTAGATTAATCTCACTGTAATCTTGGAATTAATCTAGAATAATCTAGATTAAAATGGCTAATTTGAATTCTGCCGAAGGCATTCAGAATATGTGTGCTACCCAAATAATGACTAAAAGTAAGTCTTTGAGAACGGGTTTCTCAAGCCAGGTGGCGCATTAGACCAGGCGCTCATCTCCTGTTTCCAAAATGCATCACAAACTGCTTGACAATTGCATTTACAACACAATTAACCATACAAACTTGTCTAACCAACCATTTCTACACTGCATGTACTTCTGCGTAAAAGGCTGCGCGACAGACGCGCACGGGCATGGATATCTGCGTGCATAGTCTTTGGTTAAACTGCGTTACTTTTCGAAGCGTCAGTTCAGTTGTTGCATATAGTTTAATGTCCTTATTTCGGGATTATCAAAGTAAATTATAACTCACGCACGTGCCCCAGTAAAAAGGGTCTAGCCAAGCCCCTGCCCTGAAGCAAACCCGGCGGCTTCATAGCTGCATCCATGTTAGCACGTCTCATTTGATGTGGTAATTTCACAGAAGTTGAAGACTCGTTCTCGCCCCCCACCGGGCAATTCGGCTAGGTATACATCCGCGCTAAAATATCAAGGTGAAAGTCATCATAGTTTGCGTAGTATAGACCCAGCTCCCAACCCAACTTTGAGAATAGATTAACGGCAATATTTTTTTTATCGCCCGATAAGAGTCTCACGTTAACGCAGCACGTTAACGCCGATAACGGCCCACCACTAATTTTTATTTATATATTTTTGTCCCATATTATGGAAGTCACTGGCTATGGAAGCCAGTTTCCGCCACTGAATAAAAAACTTATTGCGACTTGTTTTCCCAAAAAGACTATTTTTCTTGCAGTTGACTTTTTAAAATATTTTTATAAACACACAATTGTGAGTTTTCTCAGAATTGCGAGTTTATATCTTGGAATTATGACTTTAGAACTCACAATTGCGACTTTATTTCTCAGAATTGCGAGTTTGTATCTCACAATTCTGACTTTTTTTAAAAAAAATTTTTATTCGGGGGTGGAAACGGGCTTCCATAAGTGGCTTCCAGCAACTGTTTGGTTACCAGATATCTTCATTTTTGGGTGAACTAGCCCTTTACACTGATTATAGTTAACATGCTAGCATTTCCCAGTCTGACTTCTGTGAGAATTTTGTTGTCAAGAGCATTTATTTATGTATTTATTTATTTATGTGATAATTATCAGCATATTTTATACTATCATATATTATACTATTAGCACTCCAAGACTAAATTAAATATAAACTTATTTATGACTACACACCACCATTTTTATCTATTTTATGTTTATCAGAAATAAAATAAAAAAATCATCAAATTTAAATATGGTGTGAACTGATTTGCTTTGATTTTTTTTGTTTCAATAACTCTTGACTGATACATCATTGACAGTTTTTGATGGCATAAAGAATTTGAATCAAATGGCTTGATATTAAAATACAAGTGCTTTATGATATAACCAATGAACAATTATTTAAAAAAGTCTAGGGTTGTTACAACACAAAAATGGCAGTAGCTATGAATACCAGTGAATTTTTTAAATTCTAAATATATATACAATATCTCACAAAAGTGAGTACACCCCTCACATTTCAGCAACCATTTTAGCATATCTTCTCAAGGGACAATACTATAGAAATTACACTTGGATATATTTTAGAGTAGTCAATGTGCAGCTTGTATAGCAGTATAGATTTAATTGTCCTCTGAAAATTACTCAACATACAGCCATTATTGTCAAAATAGCTGGCATGCTATACAAACTGCTCATTGACTACTCTAAAATATATCTAAGTTTCATTTCTATAGTATTGTATCATTTTGTTGTTCTCCAGAAAAACTGTCCTTCAGAAGACGTACCTGACGAGACCTTTAATCGACGGGCTGTCTTGCTGAAATGTGTCTCCATGGTGATGTCCTGCAGCCCTGTGTGTGAGAAGCAAGCCCTGTTTGCACTTTTTCAGTCCTACAAGGAGAATGGCATAGATGAACAGCTAATCAAAAAGGTAAAGCTACACAATATATTCAAGACTTAACACTTTTCAGATGTTCCTTATTATACTCCATTAAGGAGAAATTAAGACGTTTTTCTGTGGCGGCTCTGCAGGTGCTGAGAGGTGTTTGCCAGTCGCTTGGGTACAGGGACTCGAAGAGTTTAATTAATTCACACATATATTATCTAGTGGCCGAGTGGCTGAACCAAAAACAGTCTGATTCAAGTTACACATTACAGTCCTTCCCCTACACACTGCTGGACTGCCCCAGTCTGGAGGAGTTTTATAGGTATGTACTCCTATGGTGTTCTTGTTTACACCTCTGATCTAGTCAGTAGTAGCCTATTTTAGGATCATTTATCTTCAAGACAATTAACCAATTTATTAGCGCTTTTCAATTTTATGCCGAAAACATTACAGACTTTTACATCTGAGATCTTCTCTAACAATGCTGTAATTATGTATTCACATTTTTAGGTCATCTTACCATGTGCTGATCCCACACCTGGTTTTCCTGAATGATTTTGAAGAGGTGAAATCCATTGGCGATCGCTTGGCTCCGGACTGGAAGCAGCTGCTGGCTAATTGCTTTCCCAAGATCATGGTCAACATCCTGCCTCACTTCGCTCTCGCCGGGCAAGACACCCATGTGGCCCAGCAGAGAGAGAAAGCTCACAGGGTGTATGATATACTGAAAAACAGCAACTGTCTGGGAAAACAGGTGAGACAACAGATTTTTAGGACAGTGCTGATCTACACTTAGGCCGGCTTATATTTTCTGTAGATGCATTTAAAATTGTTACACACTCAAGAATTATTCATATGCACAGATAAATATATTCTTTGCACTTGCTACTTCTTTTTGTCATTCAGCAAATTGACAATTTGATTCGCAATAACCTGGCTGATATTGTGGTGGAACTGTTAATGACACTGCATGAGACAGCAGGAGGAACGGCAGCAGATAGAGGCGACCTACAGAAATTTACTGGGTATTTTTATCATCCAACCATACAGATCATTAAAGGGATTCTATAATGAGGATTCAGTTGTTGTTTTCTATTTGAGATAAAATAATTGATGCACTATGAAAACACTGTGTAACTTAAAAAAACAAAACAGAAGAAATTTTGAGGAATTAAATGACCATGCCATATAAGTGAATAAGTATTCTGAATTCTGAGCACCAACAAAAAAATATTATTAACTTGACCAACATGTCTAACTTATTTGAGACCTATTGTACAGGAGAAGAATATAGTCAAAAGAATTACGATAACAAAGTCGAAATTAAAAGAATAAAGTCAAAATATTGCGAGAATAAAGTCATAATTAAAGGAATGAAGTTGAAATTACGGGAATAAAGTTGAAATCACGAGAATAAAGTCTAAATATTTCCACAATAAATTCAAATTTTTGAGAATAAAGTTTAAATATGAGAATGAAGTAGAAATATTTTGAGAATAAAGTCGAAATATTTCAACAATAAATTAAAAATTACGAGAATAAAGTAGAAATTACAGGATTAAAGTCGAAATATTTCCACAATAAATTCAAAATTATGAGAATAAAGTCGAAATATTATGAGAATAAAGTCAAAATATTTTGTGAATAAAGTCGAAATTACGACAAAATAGTTCAACAATAAATTCAAAATTATGAGAATGAAGTTGAAATATTTCAACAATAAATTCAAAATTATGAGAATGAAGTTGAAATAAAGTTGAAAATGTCTCATTGTAATCGAAAAGATGACTGACACATTGATCTGTCCTGCCACATTAAAGAGTGTGAAAAACACATTATTGCAAGACACATTGTTTGTATTTCGCTATAAAACTGACAGATTTTGAAAGCTGGGGCTTTGTTTTACATTAAAAGTACCAAAAGCACTCTCAAAATGTTATAACTTTACTTGCTATGATTTAATTCTCGTAGTTTCAACTTTATTCTCAAAACATTTAGACTTTATTCTCGTAATTTTGACTTTATTCTTGTAATTTTAGATGTGTTTTTTTTTTCTTTTTAATGTGGCACTAAAACACCATTGTATGTTTAAACTTGGCTAAATGTATTATCTATTTTTTTGGTCAAGACCAAAAGAACCAAAACGACTGAGCTATAGGTGTAAACACACCCTAACCTTTTTTTAACACTATTATGGTCATGTTTTTGTTATTGTTGTTTTTAAACTTAATAGATCAATTCCACATAAACTTTTGTTGTAAGAAAAATATTGGGCAGTATATTGTACTTTTGCACTTTTTTAAAAGAAAGGTTAGGTACAAGAGTGAGACTATTTTTTTCATGATCTATACATGCCTTTTTTAAATAAATATGTTGGTTTAATCCCACTGACGTTTTTATATATATATATATATATATATATATATATCAATATCAAGCTATATATCAAGCTAGATATTTCCACTAGAAATTTTGACATTATAAAAACCCTATAGGAATCTTTTGCCATTTCATAAACATGCTATATTTTTGTAATTAGAGAGTTGGATCCTGCACCAAACCCACCGTTCTTCAGCTCATATGTCATCAAAGCCACGCTGGACTACCTGAGCAAATGCCACAGTGCCAATCACAAGTCTCTGGTTGCCATCCTGTCCAAGACTCCTGTGAGCGTCCCATGCATATTCATATTTCACCTGAGCATCTGCTTATGTCTTCATAAAAGTGCAGCAAGTCTGTTCTGTATGTTTCAGATGTCCATTCAGAAGATTCTCATAGCAATCTGCCAGAAGGCTGCAGAGACCACCAACAGCTACGAGAGGCACCGCATACTGATGATGTACCACTTATTTGTCAGTCTGCTGCTCAGGGAGGTGAAGGACGGGCTGGGCGGAGCCTGGGCGTTTGTGCTGCGTGACATCATCTATACAATCATTCACCACATCAACAGCAGGTCTGCTCGCACACAAAATTAGGGAGGTTTTAAGGTTATATATGTGCAGTGAATTCACAAAAATGTCTTTTAGTATTAGTGGCAGGATGTTTTTGTGTGGTTGTGCGATATGAAAAATCGCTAAGAAACACATAGTATAAAGGCATATTTTGCTGCATGTAATCGAGTCTTTTTTTCTGCCGTAGATCATCTCAGCAGGATGAGGTGGCCACTCGGAGTCTCTCCCTTTGTTGTGACTTGCTGTCGCTGGTCTGTCAGACGGCTGTTAAATACTGTGATGATGCTCTAGAGAGCCACCTGCAGGTTATTGTTGGTACTCTCACAGCACAGGTCACTGAACAGTCTGCCATATCTCAGCAGGTAAGAGAAAAGAGAGTATGTAGATGACCTGTTAACTTTAGGTCACAATGTTTTACTTTATAATGCACTATAACAGCCTTCAAGGTTAACTAATCATGAAAAGTGTTGATTATAGCATTATATTTAGATCCTTACTGCAACGTGATTTCTGTAATCTTACCACTACTTTCATCATAACTAACACAGTAAAAACTCTTTGAGCAGTGTAAACTGTGTCTTTGATTATCACAGGGGTTTTAGAGAACAATCTTTGATCGCTTTGTGTAATTACAATATAGATAACAGATGGGTTTAAACGCTCATTTTGGTGTTTAAAACAGACCTCCTACATACAGATCATTTCCATAATTACCAATGCAATCTACCAAGAGCAGCACAAATGAGCAACTTGTTTAAGACATGCTGTTTTTGGGCGGTAAATAGTGGCACAAATACCAGCACTGCAAAAAACGCTTTTCTTACTTAGATTGCTTTTCTAGACAAGTAAAAATTATTGTCTTGTTTTCAGAAAAAACAAGTCAAAATTAAGTGTGTTTTTTTTTTTAAACAAGCAAAATAATCTGCCAATGGGTTAAGAAAAAAAAAATCTTATTTCAAACAGAAAACAAGAAAATCCTTCTTTATGTAAGATTTTTTAGATATTTTGGCTGGAAACAAGACAAAAAATCTAAGGAAGAAAAGCATTTTTTGTAGTGAGTAAATTGACTTAATTACTTAAAGGTTGTATCAGCGATTTCTAGCCTAAAACATAAAGTGTCAATTTCAGCTGACCTTTCTTCACGATCCGCTCGCTGCCTGCCCCATAAATTGTCTGTGAAAAAACCGCGTCTCTCTGGTCAGCCTAGGGTCCGAGATATGCCAAAAAAACAATCGGCACTACCAACCTTTCCACACATAAACAAACAGTGTTCCAACCAATCAGCGTCAGGGGTTTGGTGTTGTGGACTTTCCTACTGGTGCAGGGATATGAGGGAGGCGGAGCGAAAGTCCACAACACCAAACCCCTGACGCTGATTGGTTGGAACACTGTTTGTGCGGATCGTGAAGAAAGCTCAGCTGAATTTGACACTTTATGTTTCAAATCGCTGATAATACCTTTAATTGACTGATTTAATTACTCTCCTTCCACAATTTTTGCACCTGAAATGCATATGCAATAAGGTCAGCCGCAAAAATGACTGTGTCCACGCCATATTTTTCAATGTTCATTTTTAGTAAATCTTGACAGTAGTTTTTTTTTTTTTATGCCAAAAGATTGTTTGCACTGGCGCAAGCTGTTAGTAAATCTGGCCCAAAATATGTTTACAGGGAATTGTAGCTAATGGAAAATATTAATTGCCTTGTTGATGACTCTGTATTATTATGTTTATATATTTGCTCAATTACTATTCATAAATTTAATTATTGTAATAAAAAAAGAAAATGATTAATGCAAGGGCTTGTTGCAAAACAAATACAGTGATGTTTTACAAACCAAGATAAGAAGCAGTGATATTTATATATTTTAATTATAACCATTGTGTGATGACAAGCGATAATCATGACAGACTTGTTGGAAAACATTTTTGATAATTTGTTCATCACATGATGATTTTTATGCCTGAAATGTTATATATATATATTTATATATGAACAATATGTTATTAAAAAGTCCTAGAAATTTGTATAGTTACACGAAGATAGTACATGTGAATATTTAATCTAAAATACTTAGATCTCAAAAAATCTTACTCAGAAAACATGAAATGCTTTTTTTGCTGTTAAGGGGTTTTAAGTCACAAACACACAACTGGTTTACAGACCTTAATGCACATTAAAGTGAAATGAAATCGTGGTATTGGCTAATATTATTTCCTAGCCCTATTTACATGTGTGATTTGATTCATTATTCATGTTGTATGCTTTTAGGTCCTCAGTCTACTAAGGTTCCTGATAATTGAAAACCCGGAAAACAGCATGTTGAGAAAGTCCATACCCCTTTTGGAGCCTTTTCCTGACCGATCACACTTTAGAGAGCTGAGAGCCGCCCAACACGCTCTCAAATACAGCTCAGGAGCCTTCACTCTCAGACAGGTCAACACTCTGTTCTTTTTTTCAGAAATGCTATATAGACCCACATTATTTAACATCAAATGTTGTATTGTGAGTTTGCCTTGATCTAAAGTAGTAATTGAAGTTAAAGCTGCAGTCCCTACTCTTTTGTGTTCAAAATTAGCAAAATTGATATAATAAGTGAGTGCATAATAAATACATTTTCCAAGCCGTGTTTTTGGCTTATCCTGAATCACTACAGTACACTTATAGTAAGTTTGTACTCACCCAGTACCTGTGTCATTTGTCATAAACGTAAACAGAAAAACTAGTTCCGGCTCTGTTTATTAACCGCTAGTTATGGACTGCAGCTTTAAGGAATGAATTTGAAATTAAGTAGTTTATAATTGTTTCATGATCATCATATTTATGAGATATGGCTCAACATTGACAGTTTGATCTTATCCTGTTATTCAGCTCTTCTTTTGTTTTTCTGTCTAATGCAGGAAATTGAGCATTTTCTATCCGTAACGTCTTGTGATTCTTTGCCCTTGGCCCGTCTGGAGGGATTGAAAGATCTAAAAAGGCAACTTCACAGCCATAAACAGCAAATAGGACAACTCTTAAAAGAATGCCATGGTCAGAATCAAATTAGTGAGCATTTTTATACAGCCAACAGTTGAATGTGCTATAGCTCTTTATATATTTAACCCTACTAGCAGTCCAAATGCTTCATGCCCACATCTGATATTTGTGTTGTTTAGGTGATCCTGAAAACTGTATTTTGGTTAAGCTAGTTCTAAACCTTCTTCAGCTTTGCAAAATCGCAGCTAACCACCCTGGTGGAGGAGACATCTTGAGTAAGTGTTTTTCAGTATTGCCATACAATATAAGAAACAAAATGGTGTGATGAGAGTTTTACATTTTCTACCAAGACCAGTTTAGATTTTTAGAGCACAGCAATAACTACTTTGTATTTTGTTACCATTCTAATTTAATGTAGTCATTAAATGAATAAATAAGCTGTGTATGTCTTGTTTTTTACTTACCAAATGTTTTAACATTTACTTTTCAGAGGCTGCTGGCCGGTGCCTAGGAGAACTTGGGCCAGTTGACTTATCATCCATTGCCTTGCACCATGGGAAGGACCAGCTGTATGCTAAAGCAGCCGATTTGTTCCACGATGTTCCTTTTCAGTGGATCTTTATCATCCTGAACTGCATGGACAATGCACTCACACATCACAGGCACTTTATTACCACTTCCTTTATCAGATCTTAGACTTTCACACAAGAAACTGTTTCTAGAGAATAGCACCAGTTAGACCATAATTCTCTGTCTTATCCATTTTTATTTCAGTATTGGAGTGCGTCAGGCTGCTGGCACATGTCTAAAGGACATCTTGGCCACTCAGTGTGGGATTGAATTCGGAGAGATGTATAAAAGCAAAAGGGACCCTTTGCTGGCATACCTAAACCCATTTCGGTCTGCCAAGAGACGGGCAAGTCTTTCACATATGTATATGTCTACATAAAATCTTTTTATGGAAACTTTTGATTCTGTTAGACATTTAATATTTGTAAACTGATGAACCATTATTAATCAAATGAATGAATAGATGAATACATACAGTTGAGATCAAAAGTTTACACCCCCCTTTCAGAATCTGCAAAATGTGAATTATTTTACCAAAATAAGAGGGATCGTACAAAATGCATGTTATTGTTTATTTAGTACTGATCTGAAGATATTTACGAGGTTTACATACAGTCCATGAGAGAAAATAATAGTTGAATTCATAAAAATGACTCAAAAGTTCACATCCCTTTGATTCTTAATGCAGCGTTCTTACCTGAATGATAAACAGCTGTGTTTTTTGTTTGTTTAGTAATAGTTGTTCATGACGTTTTCCAGCATTTTTGTGTATTTGAACCCTTTTCAGCAATGACTGTATGATTTTAAGATCCATCTTTTCACACTGAGGACAACTGAGGGACTCTTATGCAACTATTACAGAAGTTTCAAATGCTCACTGATGTTTCGGAAGGAAAAGCTATGCATTAAGAGACGGGGAGTGAAAACATTTGAACAGAATGGAGATATGGAGATGTATATTTTTTTAAAATTTTGCCTAAATAACATTTTTTCATTTAGTACTGTGCTTTAGAAGCTTCAGAAGATAGTTGCATGTTTCCCAAAAGTCAAAATAAGTTAAATTTATGCTTTCTTAATGCATGGCTTTTCTTTCTGGAGCATCAGTAAGCATTTGAATCTTCTGTAATAGTTGCATTTTACTGAGTCCCTCAGTTGTCCTCAGTGTGAAAAGATGGATCTCAAAATCATACTGTCATTGTTGGAAAGAGTTTAAATACACAAAAATTCTGGAAAACCAAAGAATTTGGATTTTTCTGAAGAACAGCAGGCAGTTAAACTGTTCAGGACAAACAAGGGACTTATGAACAATTATTACTAAACAAAAAAAAAAAACTATATTAAGAATCAAGGGGATGTAAACTTTTGAACTTTTGAGTCATTTTTATAAATTCAACTATTATTTTCTCTTGGGGACTGTATGCAAACATATTTTATGTGAAATTATCATGCAGATCAGTACTAAATAAACAATAACATACATTCTGTATGATCCCTCTTATTTTAGTTTAAATAAATAACATTTTGCATTCTGAAAGGGGGATTTAAACTTTTGACCTCAACTGTACTAACTAATAACTGACATCACAAAGAAAATCTTTGGAGTAATGATAAAAGTAACCTATTAAACAGTCCAGCACAGCAGTGCTTCTCAAAACTGTCCTGGGGAACCCCAGGACTATACACGTTTTTTGTCTCCCTTTTTGGACACGCCAAATTTAGCCCTTGCAGTTTCTGCAAATAAACTGGTGAGTTGAATCAGGTGTGTTAAAGAAGAGAGACATACAAACTGTGTTGGATTCCAGGAACAGGTTTGAAAAGCACTTCCTTATAGGACTTATCTGGTCTTTTATACAGGACACTGTTGTGAGCATGGAAGTGACCTCAGAGTCCAGACATAAGCTGGACAGTTCTGACCTCTGGTTAGTACAGCCTGGTGGACACAAGGACTGGTTAAAGAACCTGTGTATGGCCTTGTTAGACAGTGGAGCTGTCCGAAATGAGGCTCTGCTTCTCACCAAGCCTTTATGCGAGGTACACTGACGAAACTGTAGTCATGTTGTATTTTGATGATCCATTGTTATGGTTTTGCACATGAGCATTTGTCTCTTCAAGTAACTTCTTTACTGCTGTAGGTAAATACAGATTTCTGCCAGAGGATGCTACCACTCTTTGTTCATGATATCCTTCTGGGAGATGTTGATGGTTCCTGGAGGCAGCTGTTATCCACACACATCCAGAGTTTCTTCAGTCAGTGCCGCAGACCCTCCACACCCAGCAGCCGCCCCACTACCCCCATGCTCTCCGATTCAGGTACTAAATGATTTGTTACGGGCCAAAGTGTTGACTGTGACATAAGCTGGTCTGCTGCAATTTCTGATTTTTTTTTTTTTTTTTTTATTAAACAGGGAACACTATTGATGTTGGCAACCAGTGCCAGATAGACAAAACCTCACTCCGCAGCATGCTGGCAGTCATAGACTATCTCAGGCAACAGAGCCGCCCAGTGGCACCTGGAAGGTTGGACAAGTTTTCATTTCTGTCAAACACTGTCTAGCCAATACAGTATATAATTATTAAAAATGCTCTAAATTCGTTTTGAATATGCATGCACACCTACTGCCCACTGCTGAAATCTAGTACAGTAAAGGTGCGTTCACATTTATCGTTGTGAATCTCAGTGATTAGTGAATTAAATATTAAAATCACTGTTGTTAATGAACAGTGAAATTTCACTTATGTCACTAATTTCTGCTTAAATTTGGTTTGATTTTTCTTTTTTTTTTTGAATGAGTAGAGCTGGAAGTAGTTAAGCATAAATATTTTTCAAAATAAGAGTCCCAGTATATTTCAGGCTTTTTTATGGTTAAAACCCTCTCATTATGCAGTCTTTTGTCCTGGCTATTATTGGTAGATTTCTTTGTTGATTATTTGTGACCTAAAATTAACAAGTATATGTAACAGTGTTAGTCGCCAGTTGGGGTAAAACTTTTATGAAATATATTTGTGCAATGTAGTGAGAACAACAGCCAGTTTTTAAAGAGATTTGCTGTTTCTGATGTAAGCAAATAAAATAATCTTCAGAGCAGTGGGATGGCCAGCTTGTCCCTAGACACGGTTCTAATAACTTTTACCTGAGAAGATATTGCTGTTTCATTTTGGAAGAATAATTTTTCTTTATTCTTCATAACCCGAGAATGTGGCGACAGCCGGACAGCGCACCAGTAGCGCTTCAATGGACGAAAACACACACAATTATGTCATAATACGCGGTTTTGGCAAGTTACCTCATAAACATACAACCCCTGGCAAAAAGTATGTAATCACCACACTTAGACGTTGTTCATCAATTTTTTTTCACTTCATAACAAATAAACAAATCACAGAAATCACACAAAACTATTTTTGTTTAATAATTCACCATTCTGGCTATGTGAAACAAACCTCAAACAAATGAGATTAAGCTCTTTTAATTAATGGAAAATTATTTTCCATATCAAGTACAGGAAAAAAGCAAGGAATCATTCAACGTTGAGGAAAAAAATATGGAATCATTAACCAAAAAACACAATTAGTACTTTGTTGCTCCTCCTCTGGCATTTATGATGGCCTGAATTCTTTAGGGCATGGACTTCACTAATGAAAAACAATATTATTCATCAAGCTGGCTCCAACTTTCTTGAATAGCGGTTGACAGATCAGCTTTGCGAGACTGAACCTCGTCATGGACCAGTTTTTCAATTTCCACCATACATTTTCAATCGGATTGAGATCCGGACTGTTTGCTGGCCATGTCATTGAGTTGATGTGCCTTTCCTGAAGAAAAGCTTTAACACTCTTTGCTCTGTGGCAAGGTCCATTATCATACTAAAATCATCACCAAACTTCTTTTCTATTTATGGAATGAGAAAAGTGTCCAAAGTTTCAATTAGGGCTGGGCAATTTGGCTTAGAATCAAAATCTCGATTAATTGAACATTTTAACCCGATTACGATTAATGAACGATTATTTTATTTATTAATAAAATTATATTTAATTATATTTATATAATAATTATTTTTTTGCCCTCATAGTTCACTGACAAGTTTTGTACAGTAAATATGTTCACATATTACAAGCGAGAGATTTTTGGATGAAGGGTGCATTACTTGATTTTAAAATAATTGAAGGAAACACACTATCTACGATCTATGATTATTAATTGAACATCAGTGTTGAACAACTGAAATTAAAGCAAGCATTGCTTAAAACGAAAAGTCACATTTTTCTTAAATTAGTGAAAATAAATAACTTGCACTATTGGAAACAAAATAAATAATTTTCAATGTTTTTCATATTAAAAGTAGAAAATAAGCAGTATCTCCTCTAAATAAAATTACCCTTGTATATCCTGTAAATACTTTTTACTTTTTACTCTCCATCGACATGTCGGCGGAATAACGTAACGGAGCGCTTGTGTTTTTTAAAGGGAAAGTAATTGAAATAATCTTCCTGGAAAAATTTTAACGATTATAGGTTCTGAATGTCGATTTCGATTATTTTTCGATTAATCGCCCAGCCCTAGTTTCAATGCAAACCTGTGAATTGACTGTTGAGGTAAAGATTGCCATTTCCTCTGGTCTTTTACCTGACATGCAACCCCATATTATAAATGAGTTGGATAATTTGATCGTTTTCTTCAGGCAGTCATCTTTATATATTTCATTAGAATGGCACAAGACAAAAGATCCAGCATCATCTTCTTGTCCATTGCAGATTCATTCACACTCCACGACTACTTCTCTTTAGTCTACTCTAATCTTGTTTTCTTTTGTTAATGTGTTAATGCTGGTTTTCATTTGGCCTTTCTGTATGTAAATCTCATTTCATTCAGCCGGTTTCTTAGTTATGTCACACATATCGACTCCTGTTTCTGCCCATTTGTTCTTCATTTGTTTCGTTGTGCATTTTCTATTTTTAAGGCAATTTGCTTTGAGTTTTCTATCTTCACACTTTGATGTCTTCCTTGATCTCATCTCCATTTTGTTAATACTTACACCAAATTTTAGAAACAGTTTCCAACTTAGACCCAACTTCTTTTGCCACACTCCATGATGGATTTCCATCTTGAAGGAGTTTTATAATCCTTTCCATCATTTCAACTGACAGCTTTCTTGTTGGGGACATGTTTCCTTACAATTAGCCAAATTCAACAGCTTGTTAACGTCTGTGAGCACTCTCTTTTAACTGCTGGCTAATTAGCGTTTTAGATATGTTTAGATATTTATTTCAGAAATACAAATTACAAGATGATTCCACATTTTTTTCCTCAACATTGAATGATTACATAATTTTTTCCCCTACTTGATATGGAAAATCCATTAATTAAAAGAGCTTAATCTCATTAGTTTGAGGTATGTTTCACATATACACAATGTTGAATTAATAAACAAAAATAGTTTTGTGTCATATCTGTGATTTAGTTTATTTGCAATGAAGTAAACAAAATGAGTGAACAACATCTAAGTGTGGTGATTCCATATTTTTTGCCAGGGGTTGTAGTCTTAAATGAGTTATAAAGTCTTAAATGACCATAAAGAGTTTAGAGAAAATCTGATGTGTCAGGTCCACGTCATGTGCATCAGGTTTTAAAGAGACAGCGCTGATTTTAAAGTAAAATCAAAGAACAAAAAAAAAAAAGAGAAATGTCACTGCAGTAATTGTGGACTAAACTTTGACATTTTGTTTTTTAAAGTAATGAATATGGGACAGTGTGTGATTCAAATTTTTGGCTGGATCTGAATTATCTGGAGGTGGCTGGAGCCGCCCAGATTTGTTCTGCCCATTTCACTGCTCTCCTGTATTCTGAGATCTACGTAGACAAGATCAGATCCAACATGGAGCAGAGCCGAAGGTACTCCCAGTATCAATCATAATCATAGTGTTGTATACTCTTGATTCATTAGTTGTTTTAAAGAGCTGTGCAGTGACCAACTGCATGTGTTTGTCCTAGGTCACAGTCTCGAGCGTCGAGACGGATCACGTTTGAGGAGAGTAGCCAGACACTGTCCATCAGTAGCGTCAATGAAAAGAGTTTAGAAGACTCTGGTATCAGTCTCCAGGTGGGTGAAGGAAGCGACAGCATTTCTCTTTGGATGTTGTAATCAATTCTCAAATGTATTTCTTGTTAATTTTTTTCTGCTTTTCACTACAACTATTCTCCCTGTTTTACTTCCACTCTGCACCTATCACACACTCTACTTCATTGAATGGGATATTTAGTAAGACTAAGTACATGGTTTATCTTTCCTGTCTTAGGATCTTCTGATTGAAGTGTACAGATGCATTGGAGAACCCGACAGCCTGTATGGATGTGGAGGAGGCAAGTTATTCAGTCCTCTGACAAGGTGAGACTTTTCAATCTATGTAAATAAATGATTTTGAAGTAAATCTAGGTATTTTAATAAACCTAAATATATGAGGGCTGTCAATAGATTTAATTTTTTAATCGCACCCTTTTCATGTGATTAACTGTGATTAATCGCACACTTGTAGTGAAATTAAACATACACTATTTATTTTTTTGTTTTTATGTTTATTTTTGTCATCACAAAATTGCTATATGTGACCCTGCACCACAAAACCAGTCATAAGGTTAAATTTTTACAAAACTGAGATGTATACATCATATGAAAGCTCAATAAATAAGCTTTCTATTGATGTATGGTTTGTTAGGATAGGACAATATTTGGCCGAGATACATCTATTTGAAAATCTGGAATCTGAGGGTGCAAAAAAATCAAAATACTGAGAAAATCACCTTTAAAGTTGTCCAAATTAAGTTCTTAACAATGCATATTACTAATAAAAAATTACATTTTGATATATTTACAGTAGGAATTTTACAAAAAATCTTCATGGAACATGATCTTTACTTAATTTCCTAATGATTTTTGGCATAAAAGAAAAATCTATAAATTTGACCCATACAATGTATTTTTGGCTATTGCTACAAATATACCCCAGCGACTTAAGACTGGTTTTGTGGTCCAGGGTCACATATTTAGTTTCAATTTCCTGCTTGCCAAACTAAAACAGAACACACAGAAGCTTATTTTTCTAGTCAGCATTTATCCAGCTGCTTAGGCATACAACATTTATTTTTGTCATAATTTCACAAAGCTGCTATATCCAGCAAAGAGAACCCTCACAACAGTTTTAATCTAAATTCAATTTCAAAGGTATTCAGAAGACATTTAATATCATTTAACAACATTTAGTGTTTTTTTTTTTTGTGGTCTCTAGAATTCGAATATATGAACATGAGGCCATGTGGGACAAGGCTTTGGTTTCATACGACCTCCACTCCAACATGCCAGAGGTCACGCGGCAGATCGGCATAGTAGAGGTACGTACGCAATTTTTTTAAAATGATTGTGCAATTTAAAATTACGATCTCTGGTCAACAGTGGCTACTGTGTCTTTCTCAGGGTCTGCAGAACTTTGGTTTGTGTAATATTTTAAACACGTATCTTCACGGGCTGGAGAAAGAGGGGGCGGAGTGGGGTCCTGAACTTAGAGAGCTACGATTTCAGGCAGCTTGGAGGAACACACAGTGGGACTGTGACCTGCCTGAGAGGTGTGTGTTTGCATTTACACTCTTTAACCATGGATTAGAATTAGAATCATTATTCAGTTAATTACTCAAAATGTTACTGAAGCTTTTTGCAGTCATACTTTAAGTTCTTCAGTTTGTCCAGACCCTTGGAATTACATAGGTAATTTAATGACTTCTATGTAAATGTATGTATTGATTTATTTTTATTTTTTTTCAGTGGGATTGTTGAAATGTGTCAGTCAGTTGAGATTCTATTGTACATTTTATACTGTAGTATACCCAAAGTCTACTCTGACACTAAAAAGAAATATGTAAATAAATATACAAATGTGAGAAATGAAAATGCATTTTTTTTTATTTTATTTTTACTGCTTTTTTTCCAGAAATGAGAAGCTGATGCCTGGCATCAATGAGTCCTTGTTCAATGCCCTTCAAGCTTTGAGAGATAGAGAATTCTCTCTGTTTGAGCAAACCCTCAACCACGCCAGGTAACTAGACTACCTATCCTATCTTGTTTACACTAAAAAACAATAAGTGTAACTATAAAGAAAATAGAATAGTCCACACCACAACTATACCAATAGACCCAGAGAAACAATACTTTGCATTTGAAAAAGTTTTTTTTTTTTCCCATGATGAATGATGTAAAACATTTACAGCCAATTAGAATCCACCTGATTTTAAATATAATAAACAGATCATTGTCATGTGTTGGTATGAATGATAATATTATAAGAGTTATCTTTATATTTATTGTTCTTGGTGTGATCGGGCCTTTACACTGGAATAATGGGTTAATGTTTTTGTGTAGAGATATTTATTGTCTTCCCTTTATAACTGAGTAACAATTGCAGTAAAAGATCCTGTCCATAAAGGGTCATCCATCTGATTTGTATGTGCTTACGTGTTCTGTCAGAGGTCATGAGGTTGAGGAGTCTTGTCGAGGTAGTCTGGAGGCCGTGTCTTCACTCTATCCTGCTCTCTGCAACCTGCAGAGGATTAGTGAACTCCAGAGTGTCGAGGAGCTTTTCTCCAGGTCAGATTCCACACTTGAATTTTTGAATCATAGAATAGAATCATTTTTTTCTAAGGAAATGTAAGAACTTGGGAGTGAGATGTTTGCAGATTCTGAATATTATTGTAAATGTTTCAGTGTCTTTATCAAGACAATGTCAAGTCTTTGTGGGTTAGCATTGCCTATGCTTGTTAATGTTGTAACTACACAATCTGGGCGCAAAGAGCAATTTTTTCATTGACAGTCAGAAAAATATTTGTGTGTTTTGATGGCATAGCTCAGAATATATGCTAGTTTGGCTTGGAAAATATTATTATTATTTAAGGCTGCCCTCAACTAAAGATTTTTCTGGTCGACTAGTAGTCGTCCATTTTAACAGACTAGTCGACTAATCGCACATTTAAATCATATTAATGAGCCTTTAATTGCCTACATAGCCTAATAAGCGCTCAAGCGCACAAATAAAGCTTGCCACAGCGCACCGCAGAAGTAATGATTATGAATGTGTCAGGGAAAAACAGTTAGGAGGCTGCATTAACATATGAATAATTTACTGATAAACTAGTGCTTTCTTTGTTTTCAGCTTATAATATGAACTGACTTGTATTTTTTATGTTATTTATTTTTTGGACGCCCTCAAGTTCACAGAGACAGACAGCAAAAAGCCATCCTGTTTGCTTTCATAATTTTACAAAAGTGCAATGATTTGTTGTTATTGTTAGTACACACAAATAAACATACAGTCTTTACAGATACTAAAAATGACGGAGTATTTAAAGAGCAAGTGAACTCACCAGCGCCTCTATCTGTCATGCTGTAAGCACGCTACTATTTAGCGTTTGGATGTCCTGCCCGATGTATTACCACATAGACCAGCCATTAATGATCTGTCTGTGGAGGACTGCGTGACTTCACTACTTCCTGTGGATTTTTTTTTTCTGCGACTAATTTTGTTCGACCAAACCTCTTCTCGTCAACTAAGGGTTTGTCAACTATTAGGGGGAAGCTCTATTACAATTGTATTTCAGCTAGTTGTAAGGCAATATTTCTCATATCCGTTTAGTTTATGTTGGAGTACTAAAATAACTAAAGCTAAATATACTCAAACTTAATAAAAAAACTGTGTACACATAGAAAAAATGACAAATACACAACACAGATTGAAATGAAAACAAAAGTAAATAAAATATTAAACTCTAATTCAAAATATTAACGAAAACTATAGTAGTATATATGCTAAAACCTAGCAACTGTTATTGAGATGAATGCAAATGCTAATGGATAGCTATTATATTGGCATTTTTTTATATTAAAAAAATGTTTTACAAAGCACAGGAATATGAAAAAGCATGCTTTGTCTGTACAAAATATCACGTATACATTGCTCTAACATAACCGAACCTATAACATCCACGACTCTTTTAATTTAAATGGTGTTCATTTCGTTTTTCATATGAATTCCTTTTAAATGTTATTCATATTATTAATCATCATCATCATTATTATACAGCAAGACAATAAATCAGTGTAATGTCATATACTTACACATGAAAAATTTTATGTTTCTTTTCTTGGCAGGCCTGTAACTGACACCAGCCTTAATGAAGTGTACAGGAAGTGGCAACAGCACTCAGATCTCCTAACTGACAGTGATTTCAGCCTGGTCGAGCCCGTCTTAGCCCTGCGCTCCTCCATACAGGAAACATTGATTTCCTCAGAGACAGACCAAGACCAGAGGAACTACCTGATTTCTGTCTATTCCTCTCACCTGATGGAGCTTTGCAAACTGGCTCGCTCTGCAGGCAACACACAGGTCTGTCTATGTTTGTGTGTTTTGATGTCTTGTTTGCTTATGTAAGTTAGTACGACTTCTGGCTGCTTGCATGAAGATATCTCTTTATTATGGACACTAGAAAGTGTTCATTTTCATGTCTTTTATGTTGTTTCTGGAGGTTAGCCTATGAAGTTAGCAAAGTTGTTTTTTCATTAAAAAATAAATAAAAATCTATATTTAAAAAAAAAATACATCCTCCTTTTCACTCTCACAAACACTTCATTTCAGTGGGGTGTTACCTTTTTAAAAGTGCAAGTAAATTCCCTCTGCTCAATCACACCACACTACGCCCAGATTAAAATGAACCAATCCAACCTTTATCCAATATTATCTAATCCAATGCTTGCAACGACAAAATATGTGGCACTGCCATACACTGCCATTCAAAAGTTTGGGATCAGTAAGATTTTTTTATGCTTTTAAAGAATTCTCTTATGCTCAGCAGTGCTGAATGTACTTGATCAAAAATACAGAAAAAAAAAACTGTAATATGGTGCAATGTTTTTACAGTTTAAAATAATGTTTTACTTTTAATATATTGTAAAATATAATTTATTCTTGTGATACAAAACTGAATTTTCATCAGCCATTACTCCAGTCTTCAGTGTCACATGATCCTTCAGAAATCATTCTAATATTCTGATTTATTACTTTTATTATAAATGTTGGAAACAGTTTTGCTACTTAATATTTTTTGGAACCTGTGATTCTTTTTTCATAATTCTTTGATGAGAGAGTAGTCAAAATAGCTGGCAAAAAAGTGAGTACACCCTAAGTGACAACAGCAGTATGTTGTTTAACCATGCAAAGCCACATGTCCTGTTCATCATTTTTATGTTTTTATCTGCTTGATAGGACCATACAAAGTTGTGTGTCTTGTATTAGAGCAGTTAAAATTATAATTCTCTCATACTGACCACTGGATGTCCAACATGGCATCTCATGGCAAAAAAACTTTCTGAGAATTTGAAATTATAATTGTTGCTCTCCACAAAGATGGCCAAGGCTATTAGAGGTTCAGTAACACTGAAACCGAGTTACACTACAGTGGTCAGGGTCATACAGAGGATTTCCAAGATGCAAACTGTTTGCTGAAGACAACCTGTTCAAGAGCATGAATTACTGGAACCATGTCCTGTGGTCTGATGAGACTATGAGATAAACTTGTTTGGCTCAGATGGTGTCCAGCATGTGTGGCAATGCCCTGGTGAGGAATACCAAGAAAATTGTGTCTTGCCTACAGTCAAGCATGGGGGTGGTAGCATCATGATCTGGGGCTGCATGAGTGCTGCTGGTACTGGGGAGCTGCAGTTCATTGAGGGAAAAAATGGATTCCATTATGTACTGTACATTCTGAAGTAGAACATGATGACTTCCCTCCAGAAAGTAGGCCGAACGGCAGCTTTCCAACATGATAACGACCCCAAACACACCACCAAGATGACAACTGCCTTGCTGAGGAAGCTGAAGGTGAAGGTGATGGGGTGGCCAAGTATGTCTCCAGACCTGAACCCTATTAAGCACCTGTGGGGCGTCCTCAAGCGGAAGGTGGAGAAGCAACGTCCAGCAGCTCCGTGTGGAGTGGAAGAGGATTCCAACAACAACCTATGCAGATCTGGTCAATTCCATGCCCAGGATGGTTAAGGCAGTGCCAGATAACAATGGTGCTAACACAAAATATTGACACTTTGGACAAGTTCACTTAGGGTGTACTCACTTTTGTTGCCAGCTATTTTGACAATAATGGCTGTATGTTGAGTTATTTTCAGAGGACAGTAAATCTATACTGCTATACAAGCTGCACATTGACTACTCTAAAATATATCCAACTTTCATTTCTATTTTATTGTCCCTTCTTTAGTATTGTCCCTCATTTAGCATGGGCGACCGTGGTAAATCCACTGTGTACTGTGCTCCGGCGGCGCTCCGGCGGCAGTAGAAACGTCAGAATGGCGTAATCGCAAACACGTTTGATGGTGCACCGCCATCGTTCCGTTAAAATGCTGTCAGTTCCACTTCCCTTCTAACTCCCAACATGCTAATCATAGCCATGGCTGCTGGTCGATTTTAGTAGAAATCCTTGTATTTCAAAGCGGCTTGCCGCCAGCCGGCCGCGGTCCATTAGACGGAGGCAGCCGCCAAAGAAAATGAAGCAGTTGGCCCGCCGGCTATTCGCCGGCGGCATCTCGCAAGAAATGGGAGTGACGTATTCGGCGGCAAACGTTTCATCCCCGCCAGCGGGACGCACCTATAGCCGACAGCTTAGGGCCGGCGGCAAAAAGAAGCCGTGCGGATATTTTTTGCTAGCTGGGATAGTATTTAATGGGCAAATAAAATACGTCTTGTTTAGTATTTTATGTAATGCAAAGCCATTTATTTTCTGCCTATGTGCTTCTAGCTAGCAGAGCGAGCAGTTTTCCACATGAAACAGCACAGCCTGATAAGTGGTGGTGGTGGTGGCAGCAGCTCATGGGCCTGGCAGCTGGAGGAGGCGCAGGTGTTCTGGGTGAAGAAGGAGCACGGGCTGGCTCTGGGGCTACTCAAACAGATGATCCATAAACTAGAGGATCTGGTGAGTTGAAGTGTGGTTAAGGTGGCATCCAAAGTCCATTTTACAGGTGTATATAATGCCAGATGTGCCAAATATATCTTGCATATCTGCTGAATAACTGCTAAATGTCTTTGTGTGCGCAGGTGTGTGTGAACCCTGCTGTGGTGCCGGTGTATTCTGAGTGTTTGAGACTGTGTGGAAACTGGCTGGCTGAATCCTGTCTGGAGAGCCCTGCTGTCATATTGGAGAAATATCTGGAGATGGTAAAGCGCTCACATATTCACATTATTATTTGATGTGGCTTATTGTGAATATCTAAACCCCAAACTTTTAATTAACCCAAACGATTTAATTATCGACAAAAGTGAAGCTTTAAGGAATCCGTAAAAGTAAAAAATAAATAAATAAATAAATAAAAATTGAAATTATTAAATTAAGACAGCCATAGCTATTAGTATTGTAATTTTACAGTTGTAGTGTAAAATAAAATTATTATTGTTAATATTATATTATTTTTCCTAAATAGTAATATTTCTTTTATTTAATATAATATGTGACCCTGGACCACAAAACCAGTCACAAGTAGCACTAGTATATTTGTAGCAATAGCCAAAAATACATTGTAAAAATTTCTCGATTTTTCTTTAATGCCAGAAATTATTAGGATATTAAGGAAAGATCATGTTCCTTGAAGATATTTTGTAAATGTCCTACCGTAAATATCAAACCTTAATTTTTTGATTAGTATTATACATTGCTAAGAACATCATTTGGACAACTTTAAAGGCGATTTTCTCAATATTTTTTTTTTTGCATCCTCAGATTCCAGATATTCAAATAGTTGTATATGGGCCAAATATTTTACTATCCTCACAAACCATACATTAATGGAAAGCTTATTTATTCAGCTATCATATGATCTATAAATCTCAATTTAAAAAAAATGTGTGTGTATTAATGATCTATTGTTGTTATTGGACAGGCTGTGGAGGTCATTGAGGACCACAGTAGCGATTCAAATGCTAAACTTCAGAGTCAGAAGACGCAAGCTTTCTTTTCGCTTGCCCGTTTCTCTGATGCACAGTACCAGAGCATTGAAAACTACATGAAGTCATCAGAGTTTGAGAACAAGCACGCTCTTCTGGAAAAGGCCAAGGAGGAAGTTGACCTTATGCGGGAGAGGAAAGTCAGCAACAACAGGTCAGCATGAAACTGTTTATCTTAGGAATCTTTTTGCTCACCAGGTACAGATATACAAAGAATGTACACAATATATGATGAGTATCTATAGTATATTATGAAAAATATTTATTTTGTTCATGTGCAGATACACAGTGAAAGTTCAGAGAGAACTAGAGCTGGACGTCAAGGCACTAGCTAACCTGCAGGCCGACCGCAACCGCTTCCTCCTCAAAGCTGTGGAGAACTACATTCAATGCCTGGAACTGGGAGAGGAACATGACACCTGGGTCTTCAGACTGGCCTCCCTCTGGCTGGAGAATGCTGATGTCAAAACCGTAAATGACATGATGAGGGTACGGCAACCCTCTCATCTCCCATGTAAAAAAAAAGTCATTGTGTTGCAGTTTCTTACGATTTTTGTTACTTAGGCCTGTAAAGACTGACATATGAAATACGTCCAAATTACGTACAAATAAACATTAATCAAAAGCCTGATGCTTAGTATTAGATAGCTGATTTTAAATAAATTTTGAACATGATTTTTCTTAAAAAAAAAAAAAGAAAGAAAAAAATAAAATCTATATATGAATAGTCAAGCAAAAGTTTCCTCACTCCAATAAGTGCTATTGTCTAGTAAAAGTATTGCTCGATACACGTCATCACAGAAGAGATGTTGTAGCATTAATGTTTTTAATTAAACATTACAAGAGGCATTTAAAAAAATAAATAAAGGAGGGTTGAGGTGAAAGACAGGTGACTGAAGACTGAAGCCTCTCTAAATAGACACTGGAGTCAATTATGGATTGCAATGTGTACTTTGTGGGTCACGCAACTTTCACTTGTGTGTGTTTATATTAGAGTGGTGTAAAGAAAATCCCGTCATATAAGTTCCTGCCCCTGATGTATCAGTTAGCTGCTCGAATGGGCACCAAAGTGTCCAGCTCCCTGACCTCTCAGGAAGTGGGCTTCCATCATGTTCTGAATGAGGTAACCTTCAGCTACTCCTTTAATTTTGTATTTTAACATTACAATTACAGTTTACTAGACTCACAACTAAAATATGTTTTGTCATCAGTTGATCTGTCAGTCATCGCTTGACCACCCCCACCACACTCTCTTCATCATCTTGGCACTGGTCAATGCTAACAAGGATGAGAGTTTCTCACGCAGTCGTTCGTCCAAGAGCAGTGCACGCCAACCTTCACCTCTGGACCTGGTATGAGACCTCATAAATACAAAGTATTAATTCTATCAAAAATAAAATAACAGAAAAACTGTGTCCTTGCAACTTTGGTGACTAACCTTGCTTAAATATTTTGATGTATAGGAACGAGCTGAAGTCGCTCGTAAGATTATTGACGTGGTTCGTAAAAAGAGAGCCAAGATGGTCAAAGACATTGAGAGTCTTTGCAATGCCTACATCACTTTGGCTTACATGGACGCCAGTCGCCATAAAACTGAAAAGAGTGAGTGGAAGTGAATCATCTGATTGTTGTTTCCTGTCAGTTCACTTTATAATTTAACTCATTTGGTGCTATTAGGAACTTGGCGTCCCAATATTTTAATCAACAAATGTAAAAATCCAGTGTGTACTTGATAACTAATAGATACAGTTGAGGTTTACATACACATGCAGAATCTGCAAAATAAGAGGGATCATACAAAAAGCATGTTATTTTTTTATTTAGTACTGACCTAAATAAGATATTTCACATAAAATTTACATATAATCCACAAGTGAAAATAATAGTTAAATTTATAAAAATTACCCTGTTCAAAAGTGTACATACACTTGTTTCTTACTGTGTTACCTGAATGATCCACAGCTGTGTTTTTCAGCATTTTTGTTTGTTTGAACCCTTTCCAACAATGACTGTTTGATTTTGAGATCCATCTTTTCACACTAAGGACAACTGAGAGACTCATATGCAACTATTACAGAAGGTTCAAATGCTCACAGATGGCTCAGAAGTAAAAAAAAAAAAAAAAAAATTCATTAAGAGCCAGAGGTGTAAACTTTTGATCAGAATAAAAATATCATATAACTACATTTTTTTTAATTTTGCCTATTCAAAAAAAAAAAAATCACCTCTGGCTCTTAATGCATCGTTTTTCCTTTTGGAGCATCAGTGAGCGTTTGAACCTTCTGTAATAGTCACCTTTATTTATATAACGCTTTTAACAATACAGATTGTGTTAAAGCAACTTCACAGTATTTAAACAGGACAATAGTGTGTAAGTAACGCATTATTGTAAACAGTTAATTTTCAGTTAAAGGCAGTTCATCAATGAATTCAGTGATATCATCATCCAGTTCAGTTCAAATAGTATACGAAAAGTTGCTTACGAGTCATTACGTTGTCCTTAATGTAAAAAGATGGATCTCAAAATCATTCAGTCATTGTTGGAAAGGGTTCAAATACTCAAAAATGCTGAAAGACCAAAGAATTTGTTGGACCTGAAAGACTTTTCTGAAGAACAGCAGGCAGTTTAACTGTTCAGGACAAACAAGGGACTCATGAACAGCTATTACTAAAAAAAAAAAAAAAAAAAAAACACACACCTGTGGATCATTCAGGTAACAACACAGTATTAAGAATCAAGTCAAGTCAAGTCAAGTCACCTTTATTTATATAGCGCCTTTTACAATACAGATTGTGTCAAAGCAACTGCACAGTATTTAAACAGCACAATAGTGTGTAAGTAACGCATTATTGTAACAATCAATTTTCAGTTAAAAGCAGTTCATCAATGAATTCAGTGATATCATCGTCAGTTCAGTTCAAATAGTGTACAATATCGCTGGAAAGTGTCCCCAACTAAGCAAGCCAGAGGCGACAGCGGCAAGGAACCAAAACTCCACAGGTGACAGAAATGGAGAAAAAAACCTTGGGAGAAACCAGGCTCAGTCGGGGGACCAGTTCTCCTCTGGCCAGACCAAACAACAGTTTGTACCAATGTCTGATTGTAGAGAACTCATCAGGATCCTGTGGTGTAGTGCCGATGGCCGTCAAGGTTGGCGAGGTCTTTATTGGTGATCCGCCTTGGAGCTCATCTGGTTGACATCCACGGCTATTGAAGTCATCTCTAGGTGGTGATCCATGATCTAAGCTGGGTACGGACTGGATCCGGGGGACTGCAGTGACCATCTGATCCGGATACAGGCTGGATCTGGTGGCTACGGTGACCTCGGAATAAGAATGAAACAGACTAATATTAGCGTAGATGCCATTCTTTTTACGATGCAACGAGTGCATCAGATGTTATGGGAGGTGTTTTCGGTTCCGGTTGACCTAATTAATGCAGCCTAACAATCCTTTAACGGATTTGAATTATAGAAATGTGTTAATGATTTTATGTGTAAGCCAGGTTAAAGAGATGTGTCTTTAATCTAGATTTAAACTGGCAGAGTGTGTCTGCCTCCCGAACAGTGTTAGGTAGATTGTTCCAGAGTTTAGGCGCTAGATAAGAAAATGATCTGCCGCCGGCAGTTGATTTTGATATTCTAGGTATTATCAAATTGCCAGAATTTTGAGAACGCAGCGGACGTGAAGGACTATAATACGATAGGAGCTCGTTCAAGTACTGAGGAGCTAAACCATTGAGGGCTTTATAAGTAATTAGCAAGATTTTAAAATCTATACGATGTTTAATAGGGAGCCAATGCAGTGTTGACAGAACCGGGCTAATATGCTCATACTTTCTGGTTCTAGTAAGAACTCTAGCTGCTGCATTTTGGACCAGCTGGAGTTTGTTTATTAAGCGTGCAGAACAACCACCCAATAAAGCATTACAATAATCTATCCTTGAGGTCATGAACGCATGAATTAATGTTTCAGCATTTGACATTGATAGCATAGGTCGTAATTTCGATATATTTTTAAGATGGAAAAATGCGGTTTTGCAGATGCTAGAAATGTGGCTTTCAAAGGAGAGATTGCTATCGAATAGGACGCCTAGGTTCCTAACTGATGACGACGAATTTACAGAGCAGCCATCTAGTATTAGACTGTGTTTTAGGTCATTACTTGTGGAGGTTTTAGGTCCAATAATTAATACCTCTGTTTTTTCAGAATTTAACAGTAAGAAGTTATTCGCCATCCAGTTTTTAATATCAGCTATGCATTCTGTTAGTTTTTCGAATGGATATGTTTTTCCGGGCTGCGAAGAAATATAGAGCTGAGTATCATCAGCGTAACAATGAAAGCTAACACCATGTTTCCTGATGATATCTCCCAAGGGTAACATGTAAAGCGTAAAAAGTAATGGCCCTAGTACTGAGCCTTGAGGTACTCCATACTGCACTTGCGATCTAAATGATACCTCTTCATTTATTGCCACAAACTGATGACGGTCAGATAAGTACGATTTGAACCATGCCAGTGCACTACCACTAATGCCTACATAATTTTCAAGTCTATTTAAAAGAATGTTGTGGTCAATAGTATCAAATGCGGCACTAAGATCCAGTAGCACTAATAGAGAGATGCAACCACGATCGCTTGACAATAGCAGGTCATTTGTTACTCTAATTAGAGCAGTCTCAGTACTATGATATGGTCTAAAACCTGACTGGAAATCCTCGCAGATACCATTTTTCTCTAAGAAGGAGCATAATTGTGAGGATACTACCTTTTCTAGTACCTTTGACAGAAAAGGGAGATTCGAAATTGGTCTGTAGTTAATTAATTCATAGGGGTCAAGTTGTGGTTTTTTAATGAGTGGCTTAATAACAGCTATTTTGAAGGTTTTGGGGACATATCCTAATGATAGTGACGAATTAATAATATTCAGAAGAGGATCTATGACTTCTGGAAGTACCTCCTTTAGTAGCTTAGATGGAATAGGGTCTAACATACATGTTGTGGGTTTAGATGATTTAACAAGTTTATACAATTCCTCCTCTCCTATAATAGAGAATGAATGGAATTGTTCCTCAGGAGATCTACAACGCACTATCTGATGCGATACTGTAGCGGGCGGCTGTATGGTTACAATTTTATCTCTAATAGTGTCTATCTTGGAGGTAAAGTACGTCATAAAGTCATTACTGCTGTGCTTTTGGGAAATGTCTAAACCTGTTGCTGCTATATTTTTAGTTAATTTAACCACAGTATTGAACAAATACCTAGGGTTATGTTTGTTTTCTTCTAAGAGAGATGAAAAGTAATCCGATCTGGCAGTTTTTAATGCTTTCCTATAAGATAAATTACATTCACGCCAAGCAATACGAAAAACCTCTAGTTTTGTTTTCCTCCAGCTGCGTTCCATTTTTCGTGCTTTTCTCTTTAGGGCGCGGGTATGATCGTTATACCACGGTGTTAGACTGTTTTTCTTAATCTTTTTTAGGCGCACTGGAGCAACTGTATCTAAAGTGCTAGAAAAGAGAGAGTCCATAGTTTCTATTACATCATCAAGTTTTTCTGAGCTATTGGATATGCTGAGGAATTCAGATAAGTCAGGAAGATTACTTACAAAGCGGTCTTTTGTAGTAGAAGTGATGGTTCTACCGTATTTGTAGCAAGGAATTGAATTAACAGTTTTAGCTATCTGGATTGTACAAGAGACTAGATAATGATCTGAGATATCATCGCTTTGCTGCAGAATTTCAACGCCATTAATATCAATTCCATGTGACAGTATTAAATCTAGAGTATGATTTCGGCAATGAGTAGGACCTGACACGTGTTGTCTAACCCCAATCGAGTTCAAAATATCTATAAATGCTGTTCCTAATGCATCTTTTTCATTATCAACATGGATGTTAAAATCACCCACTATTAAGACTTTATCTGCGGCCAGCACTAATTCGGATAGAAAATCAGCAAATTCTTTAATAAAGTCTGTATGGTGCCCTGGTGGCCTGTATACAGTAGCTAACACAAACGTCACAGGGGATTTATCATTAGTACTTGTTTCTCTGGATAATGCTATATGAAGCACCATAACTTCAAACGAGTTATAATTGAAGCCCGTTCTCTGAGAGACATTGAGAATACTGCTATAAATAGTAGAAACACCTCCTCCTTTACCTTTTAGACGCGGTTCATGTTTATAACAGTAATCTTGGGGGGTGGACTCGTTTAAAATAATGTAATCGTCTGGTTTTAGCCAGGTTTCTGTCAAACAGAGCACATCTAGGTTATGATCAGTGATCATATCATTTACAAAAAGTGCTTTCGTAGAAAGGGACCTGATATTCAATAAGCCAAGCTTTATCAATTGTTTCTCTGTATTATATATATTTTTTATTTGTTGAACATTAATTAAATTGTTGGTCCTGATTTGATTCAGGCGTTTTTTGTATTTTCTAGCTCGGGGAACAGACACAGTCTCTATAGAGTGATATCTAGGTGAAAGGGTCTCTATGTGCAGAGAATTAACTGATTTCTGTGACGTGAGGCGGCTAGCAGACGGTCGGTTTAGCCAGTCTGTCTGCTTCCTGACCTGGGCCCCAGTGAGTCAAGTGCAAACTCTAAGACTATGTGCCATATTTCTAGATAGAAGAGATGCTCCACATCCGGAGGGATGAAGACCATCTCTTTTCAACAGGTCAGGTCTGCCCCAAAAGCTTGTCCAATTGTCTATGAAACCTATGTTATTTCGTGGGCACCACTTTGACATCCAGCCATGGAGTGACCACAGTCTACTGTGAATCTCGTCACCACGGTAAGCCGGGAGGGGACCAGAGCATATTACAGTGTCTGACATCGTACTTGCAAGATCACACACCTCTTTAACATTATTTTTAGTGATCTCCGACTGGCGAAGTCGAACATCATTAGCGCCGACGTGAATAACAATCTTACTGAATTTACGTTTAGCATTAGCCAGCACTTTTAAATTTGCCAAGATGTCAGGCGCTCTGGCTCCCGGTAAACATTGGACTATGTTGGCTGGTGTCTCTATTTTCACGTTCCGTACAATAGAATCGCCAATTACTAGAGCACTTTCATCAGGTTTCTCAGTGGGTGCTTCACTGAGTGGGGAGAACCTGTTTGATGTTCTGATCGGAACGGAAGAGCGGTGTTTTGACCCGCGACTATGCCGCCTCACAGTCACCCAATTGCCCTGCTGCATGGGCGTTGTTACCGGAACCGAACAATGTACAGGGCTTTCTGAGCTAGTCACATCCAAAACCGTATCTAAGGCCCTCACATTCTTACTATCCTCCATTAAAGTTTGGATGCGTGACTCTAGTTCTGAAATCTTCTCTGTCAGCCTGACTATATTCCTGCATTTATCACATGTATAAGGCTCACTGCTGACAGAGATAGATAAGCTATACATGTGGCAAGCAGTGCAGACTACAATTGTAGGAGAAGAAGCCATTACTCACCGTGATTGTAGAATGATTTCAACTTACCAATGTTGTTAGAGTTCCTGAAGAACAGATCAGGGGGAGAAAAAATGGAACGGAACCGGCTAAAAGAGTACTAACGATATTAAACACGAGAAAAAATAAATAAAAACGTGAATGGAACGCAGATGGCAAGTTAACCGGCCAGCGCAATGCTAAAAATAGTAAACAAGAGTTAAAAGCGTGAATGGAGTGCGAGCGGCAAATTAACCGGCTATGGAATGCTAACGTGCTGCACTCGTGATTATAGAGTAAGGCGAACAATCAAATTAGTCAGATTAGTTTGATGGATAAGACCAGAAATTAAATTAAGCTATATCTATCAATTTAAAACGGCAGAATTAACAATAAGATAGAGAATCCAGTAGAAAATCCAGTAGAAAAACGAAGCTGCAGAGAGCTAACGTTACAAACAAACAGACCACTCTGCAGCGAGGCAAACAGGAATCAAGTGTTTGTAAACTTTTGAACAAGGTAATTTTTATAAATTCAACTATTAACTATATGTGGACTATATGTAAATGTCATTTATGTGAAATATCTTATTCAGGTCAGTAATAAATAAAAAATACCATGCACTTTGAATGATCCCTCTCATTTTGGTAAAATAATTAACATTTTGCAGATTCTGCAAGGTGTATGTAAACTTTTGACCACTGCATGTTGAGATGATTTTCAGATGCTCCAAACCCATATAACTGTTGAACGCAAATGTGAATATTTTGGCCACTCTTACTCTCATAAATATAATGAAAGTGTAGACATACATGAGTAAAAATTTAAACAATGTTAATCTTTAACAACCCTGGCATTTTTATTTAAATTTTAATTTAAACATTGCAATTAGCATTGGTTGTATTTTTTGTTACCGACCCTGACATTTTTTTAATTTAAATTTTAATTTAAACATTGCAATTAGCATCTATTGTGTATGTATCTATGTATGTATGTATGTATATATATATATATATATATATATATATATAAACATATATGTTTATATATGTTAAAAAAAAAAAAAATAGTATGGATCATGCTGGTTTAGCTTAAGACATGTCTCAAACTTTAACAGCATTACAAAAAATGCATGTTTCATAAACTGCTCTGTAATATCCTAAAGTGGGCTAATAATTTAACTTGGGAGAAGGCACTTCCTTTTACTGCTCCTTACTTGTAAAACACTTTTTTAAGGTGTCTGAAGATCCGTTTCACACCCAGTAAATCTGTAATACTTTTATGTTAAGTCACTTTTTATAAAAGCACCATGTTTTTTTAGTAATTAGCAATATTCTTTTGTTTCCTATTAATGTTTTACATTAAGATGATGCAATAAAGTTACTGCATTATGCTTTGCCATGTGAGCTGATTTAGAAAGGTGTACTAATAGACAAAAATGTCACGATGTTCAATATTGTGAATTTGATACACTGACTTGCACCTATGATTGTCTGTTCTGTACAGAAGCCATACCTATTCCACCTGAACAACCCATTATGCAAATCAAAGACCTTGATGATGTCATCATTCCCACCATGGACATCAAGGTGACAAATGCAACTGAAAGAGTATCTCAGTTTTCTTTTTGTGCGCTTTGTGATGTAGTTACTTAAGCTTGTTGTGTATGTTGGCATTTCTTTCAGGTGGATCCATCAGGCAGATATGAAGACCTTGTGACTATCAGGTCATTCAAACCTCACTTTCACCTGGCTGGAGGCGTCAACCTACCCAAAATAATTGACTGTGTGGGTTCAGATGGCAAGAGCAGGAGACAGCTAGTCAAGGTCCGGTTAATAAAGAGTACACATCACCTTTTCAGAATTGTTCTTTTTTCTAAATATTCACAAATAAAAAAAAATTATACTATATCTACAACATCTTAGTCAGCCTTGTTTGAACTGTGTGGTTTGTTGTTCAGTCTTTAATTATTTAATCTGAAGCGAGGTTGTGTGTTGTGACACAGGGTCAGGACGATCTGAGGCAGGACGCAGTCATGCAGCAGGTCTTTCATATGTGCTCCACCCTCCTGCAGCGCAATGCAGAAACACGCAAAAGGAAACTCAACATCCGCCGTTACAAGGTAAAGACATTTATACACTACCCTTTTATTGACTAAAACATGTTACAACTGTATCCAGGAGGTGTTTGCATGATGTTTATGAATTTTCAAATGTATGTAAAAAAAATTATTTGTTAAATTGTCCAGTGTTACTAGTTAATTTTCAAATGTGTTGGCAATGTATGTCTGCTTACTAGGTTAAATACTCAGTATACACTTTTAGAGCACAGCTATAATGTATGTAAATATGACTTAATCAGCACTGATCTATGTCTTTGTACCAGGTGGTGCCGTTTTCCCAGCGCAGTGGTGTTTTGGAGTGGTGTTCTGGTACTGTGCCCATTGGAGAGTTTCTGGTCGACTCACAGAAGGGGGCGCACAAACGCTTCCGCCCACAAGACTGGCCCAACATGTCCTGCCGAAAGAAAATGATGGTACTGAATTCATCCTGCTGATTTATTCTTACAGGCATTTGACTATTAATATTCCAAAACCATTTTAGAAGAAGAATACTAGTTTGTAATCAATGAACTTTGCAACATCAACACTTTAAAATAACTGAATTGAATCAACACTCCTTAACAGCCCAGATCCAATCTCAAATTCAAATTCACTGATTAAACTAACCAATTCAGTGATTCAGTAATCAACATCCAAGATGCATTCTCATGTTCAGTTCACTTATTCAATGACTGAGCCATTAAAAGCCAAAATCTATTCTCAAGTTTAACTCACTGATTTAATGATTTAGTCATTAACAGCCAAGATCTGTTCTCAAATTTAAACTTACTTATCAAACTTACTGATTCAGTGATTCAGTTATCAACATCCAAGATGCATTCTCATGTTCAGTTCACTTATTCAATGACTGAGCCATTAAAAGCCAAAATCTATTCTCAAGTTTAACTCACTGATTTAATGATTCAGTCATTAAAACAGCCAAGCAAATGCCAAGATCCGTTCTCAAATTTAAACTCCCCGATTTAACTGATTCAGTGATTCAGTCATCAACAGCCAAGCTGCATTTTCAAGTTTAATTCACATATTCAATGATTCAGTCATTAACATCCAAGATTTATTCTTAAATGTAAACTCACTGATTAAACTCATTGATTCAGCGATTCAGTCATCAACAGCCAAAATCCAATCTCAAGTTCAGCTCACTGATTCAGTCATTAACAGCCAAGATCCATTCTAAATTCAAACTCGCTGATTAAACTCCCCGATTTAACTGATTCAGTGGTTCAGTCATCAACAGCCAAGATGCACTTTCAAGTTTCAATTCACAGATTCAATTCTTCAGTCACTAACAGCCAAAATCCATTCTCAAGCTCAACTTACTGATTCAATAATTCAGTCATTAACAGCCAAGATAAAATTTTTAAATTCAAACTCACTGATTAAACTCATTGATTCAGTGATTCAGTCATCAACAGCCAAGATGCATTCTCAATTTCAATTCACTGATTGAATGATTCAGTCACTAACAGTAAAGGGTTAGTTGACCCAAAAATGAAAATTAGCCCAATTAACTCACCTCCCATGCATCCTAAGTGTATATGACTTCCTTCTTTCAGACAAATCCAATCGTAGTTATAATAAAAATTATCCTGCCATTTCCAAGCTTTAGAATTGCATGTATCCGTCCATAATAAAAAGTGCTTCACACGGCTCCGGGGTGAATAAAGGCCTCCTGTAGCGAAATCGATTCATTTTTGTAAGAAAAAAAAATCCAAAACAGGGATTTGTAAAGAAAAATGTTGGAGGATTTTGATATAAACCAGGAGTAGAGTGGTTTTCCTTTGTTAAAGTAAGGGAACTTAGCTTACTTTGCTTCTGTAAACAAACATTCGTTTATGAGAGACTCACTGGTGCATGCGCAATATCGACGTTCTATGTCATCTGCCTGGAGCTGCTTCCTTGTACAATTGTAAGTACAAGCTAGATTATAGTGATTTTTTTCTTACATAAATTCATTGATTCGCTACAGGAGGTATTTATTCAAACCCCTGGAGCAGTGAGGCACTTTTTATTATGGATGGATGCACTTTATTGAACTTGTTCTGTGATTAAGAGAAACGCCCGCCCACTGCCATTATAAAGCTTGAAAATGCTAGGATAATTTTTAATATAACTCTGATTGGATTCATCTGAAAGAAAGAAGTCATATACACCTAGGATGCCTGGAAGATGAGTAAATAATGGGCTAATTTAAATTTTTGGGTGAACTAACCCTTTAAGTCAAGTCAAGTCAAATCACCTTTATTTATATAGCGCTTTTAACAATACAGATTGTGTCAAAGCAACTGCACAGTATTTAAACAGCACAATAGTGTGTGAGTAATGCATTATTGTAAACAATACATTTTCAGTTAAAGGCAGTTCATCAATGAATTCAGTTATATCATCATCCAGTTCAGTTCAAATAGTATACGATATCGCTGGAAAGTGTCCTCAACTAAGCAAGCCAGAGGGGACAGTGGTAAGGAACCAAAACTCCACAGGTGACAGAATGGAGAAAAAACCTTGGGAGAAACCAGGCTCAGTCGGGGGACCAGTTCTCCTCTGGCCAGATGAAACCAGCAGTTTGTACAAATGTCAGATTGTAGAGAACTCATCAGGTTCCCGTGTCGTAGCGCCAATGGCGGTCTAGGTTGGCGAGGTCTTCATTGATGATCCGTCTCTGGAGCTCATCTGGTTGACATTCATGGCTATAGAAGTTATCTCCAGGTGGTGATCCATGATCTAAGCTGGGTACGGACTGGATCCGGGGGACTGCAGTGACCATCTGATCTGGATACAGACTGGATCTAGTGGCTACGGTGACCTCGGAATAAGAATGAAACAGACTAATATTAGCGTAGATGCCATTCTTCGTATGATGCAACGAGTGCATCAGATGTTATGGGAGGTGTTTTCGGTTCCGGTTGACCTAATTAATGCAGCCTAACAATCCTTTAACGGATTTGAATTATAGGAATGTGTTAATGTTTTATGTGTAGGCCAGGTTAAAGAGATGTGTCTTTAATCTAGATTTAAACTGACAGAACAGTGTTAGGTAGATTGTTCCAGAGTTTGGGCGCTAGATAAGAAAATGATCTGCCGCCGGCAGTTGATTTGGATATTCTAGGTATTATCAAATTGCCAGAATTTTGAGAACACAGCTGTAAACTAAATCAAGCTGATTTCTGACACTGTTGTCTTCTGTGGAGCTGCATAACAGCTGAAACTAAAGTTGTTTCTTGATTGATTAATTTTGCAACATGAACAGTTATTGTCCTGTTTAAAAAAATGAAGCTGCTTTGAAACGATATGCATTGTATAAAGTGCTATATAAATAAATGTGACTTTACTATTAGGGAGTGTCTATAAATAATGATCATTCATGATATATTTTGCCTCATGTTCTCGTTGTAATGGTGTAGGAGGCTCAACGGCTGGAATTTGATGGCAAACTCCAGGCTTTCACTGAGGTGTGCCAGAACTTCCGGCCAGTATTCCGATATTTTTGCATGGAGCGCTTCCTGGACCCCGCTGTGTGGCTGGAGAGACGGCTAGCATACACTCGCAGTGTGGCCACCTCTTCTATTGGTACACATACACATAAATACTATTATTCACAAGTTTTACATTTTACCACATTATTATAGGTGATGAGTAATTTCTGTGGGACAGAAAAGAGTTGCATCGGGATTTCTCTTATTTTATAGACAGTTAATGTAAACGATGTTAAAATAGTGATGTGTTTGTGTCTGACAGTTGGTTACATCGTTGGCCTGGGCGATCGGCACATTCAGAACATTCTTATTGATGAACAGACTGCCGAACTAGTCCACATAGACCTGGGTATGTGTACATGAAAAACGCTTCAGAAGATCTTCGCTTACTTCAAGTTTTCATTGTCACCTTCATTATTTTTCCACACAGGTGTTGCGTTTGAGCAGGGCAAAATCTTACCCACCCCTGAGACAGTTCCCTTCAGACTATCTCGAGACATTGTGGATGGGATGGGCATCACAGGGGTGGAGGGCGTCTTCAGGAGGTGAGTGTTCAGGAGGCTACTGTGGGTGTTTTCCCACTTGAATTTTTTCAAAAGATCTTTATAGCCCTGTAGAATATTCCACAAAACAGGTTTCAGTGGCTACCCAGGTACAAAATTATTAGAACACTAGTAAAAAAAAAACTCCCAGAATCCCTTGAGATTTAATTATAAGCTTCCCTTCTATGTACTATATTTCTAATTCATTTAAACTCATTTAATCTAATATTTCCAATCAATCTATCAATCAATCTATCTATCTATCCAAGCCTAGCAACTAGAATCATGTTAGTGGCATGCTTATCAGGCTAGAAACATGTTAACAACATGTTAATCATGCTAGCAACATGCTAGTAACAGGTTAATCATGTTAGAAACATTCTAGAAACTGGCTAACAACATGATAGTCATGCTAGTAACATGTTAATAACTTGTTAATCATGTTAAAAACATGCTAACAAATGCCAAACATCAAACATGCTAACAACTTGCTAGCGATGTTCATGCATGCTAATCATGCTAATAATGCTAACATCATGCTAGCGACAATCTAATCATGCTAGCTACACGTTAGTAACATGCTAATGATGTTAGAAACATGCTAACAAAATGCTAATCATGTTAGAAACATGCTAGTGCCTTTGCTAATCATTAGCAACACGCTATTGACATGTTAATGCTATCAACATGTTAATGCTATCAACATGCTATCAACATGTTAATCATGTTAGAAACATTCTAGAAACTGGCTAACAACATGATAGTCATGCTAGTAACATGCTAATAACTTGTTAATCATGTTAAAAACATGCTAACCAATGTCAAACATGCTAACAACTTGCTAGCGATGTTCATGCATGCTAATCATGCTAGTAATGCTAACATCATGCTAGCGACAATCTAATCATGCTAGCTACACGTTAGTAATATGCTAATCATGTTAGAAACATGTTAAAAAATGCTAATCATGTTAGAAACATGCTAGTGCCTTTGTTAATCATTAGCAACACGCTATTGAAATGTTAATGCTATCAACATGCTATCAACATGTTAATCATGCTAGAAACATGCTAGCAACATGCTAATCATGTTAGAAACATGCTCACAACATGCTAGCAACATGTGAATTAGGTTAGAAACATGCTAGCAACATGTTAATGCTAACAACATGCTATAAACATGTTAGCAACACGCTATTGACATGTTAATTATGTTAACAACATGATAATCATGCTAGAAACATGTTAGCAACATGCTTATCATGCTAGAAACATGCTCACAACATGCTAGCAACATGTGAATTAGGTTAGAAACATGCTAGCAACATGTTAATGCTAACAACATGCTATAAACATGCTAGCAACACGCTATTGACATGTTAATTATGTTAACAACATGCTAATCATGTGAGAAACATGCTCACAACATGCTAGCAACATGTGAATTAGGTTAGAAACATGCTAGCAACATGTTAATGCTAACAACATGCTATAAACATGCTAGCAACACACTATTGACATGTTAATTATGTTAACAACATGCTAATCATGTGAGAAACATGCTCACAACATGCTAGCAACATGTGAATTAGGTTAGAAACATGCTAGCAACATGTTAATGCTAACAACATGCTATAAACATGCTAGCAACACGCTATTGACATGTTAATTATGTTAACAACATGCTTATCATGCTAGAAATATGCTAGTAGCTTGTTAATCATGCTAGCTACATGCTATCCATTTATCTATCCATCCATCCGACAGACTGTATTGCCTTCAAAACATTCAAGCTTTAAGCTTTAAAACTACTTTAAACTTCAGTCTTTTTGGACTGAAAACCATAACATTTCTTCAATTTCTAAAACTTTTAAAACTTTTTAAAACTTTTAAACTTTCTTACACTTTCTGATCAGGCTTTTTCAAGCCAACTTAGAAGTTTGTCTTTACAAAGTTTTTTTATCTAGTTTCTATATTTTTTGGTAGTGTGTCGCTAAGAAAATATCAGTTTCCATTGCCAAACATTCATTTTGCCATTAATTGCAATATTCCAGTGAGATTTTTGTTTGCACAAGGAGTCTAACATCAGCCAGTGCTCCGCACAGAGATCTGATCTCATCATCATGATTACCTGAAATTTAGGATTTGTTTGGTTTTGTACTTTGTTCATCTAACAGGCCCCTGAAATGACCCAAGTGTGAAAACACCAAAATGGGACAGATTTTTTTGTGACAAGTATTGTGTTTCTGTGAAAGGAACTGATCGATTATTATTATTATTATATTGTTTAGATGTTGTGAGAAAACAATGGAGGTTATGAGGAGTTCTCAAGAAGCCCTGTTGACCATTGTGGAGGTGAACACAAATTAATTCATCACATCTCATATATTACAGGTGTCACTTGTCAGTAAATGAATGTTGCTTGATTTTTTTCTTCTTCTTTTCTATGCAGGTGTTGTTGTATGACCCTCTGTTTGATTGGACCATGAACCCTCTGAAGGCTTTCTACCTGCAGCAGCATGACGAGCATGCAGAACCCAATGCCACACTCAACCCCACGCCGGGTGGAGATGAGATCGACGCTCACCGCAAGGCCAGGTAACACATTTATAAACACACTTTGACTACACAAAATATGGGGTGTTTCTTAGTCTTAAAAGTTCTGTGTTCTGTTCTGTTTAACAACAAAAACACGTCCTGCTCATTTTCTCTGAATTAATATAATGTACATTGAATGTAGGGCACTAAAAAATGTAATATTGACAATGAACAAATATCTACTTTTCACATGGTTTAGTCAACTTTTAACTTGTAATTTCACTTTTAACATCAGTTTTAACCCACAAACATGAAACCCTGTTCTGAATTGCAGTGACAAAGATATACGACGTGAAACAACCTCTGTAGTAGAATGTTGTTTAGCAGAAAAGCAATCATAAACTAAACCTCGTTACATATTCATGAGGTTTGTGCACATAAATATTCCCCATGCTGTTTAGTTTAAGCAACTGTGTGAAGTAAAAATGTCAAACAGTAATAGCAACAACTTCAGTTATAAAAAA
>NC_133374.1:35031735-35265737 GCF_049309525.1 Garra rufa
CAAATATTATAATGCATTTAATTTATTAAAATATATAATGCATTACAACATACACTTTTTTTTAAAGACGTCTGTTTTGCTCACCAAGCCTGCATTTATTTTATCCAAGGTACAGCAAAAACAGTACAATTCTGAAATATATTTACTAATAAAAATAAGTGCTCTATTTAAATATATATTTTAAAATGTAATTTATTCCTGTGATTTCAAAGCTGAATTTTGGAATCATTACTCCAGTCACATCATCTTTGACAAATCATTCTAATATTCTGATTTGCTGCTCAAAAAACATTTTTTATTATTATTATTATTATTATTATGTTGAAACAGATGAGTAGAAATTTTTCAGGTTTCGTTGATGAATAGAAAATTCAGAAGAACAGCATTTATCTGAAATAGTCTTTATCATTATTACTTTTGATAAATTTAAAGCATCCTTACTAAATAATAGTATTCCATTCTATAATTTATTCCCCCAAATAATGTTACACAATCTTTTTATTTCAGATAAATGCTGATCTGTGGATCCTTCTATTTATCAAAGAATCCTGGAAAAAAATGTACTCAACTGTTTTAAATATTGATAATAATAATAATAATAATAATAATAATAATAAATGTTTATTGAACAGCAAATCAGCATATTAGAATGATTTCTGAAGGATCATGTGACACTGAAGATGGCTGTAATGATGCTGAAAATGTAGCTTTGATCACTGGAATAAATTCAATTTTAAAATGTATTCAAATAGAAAACAGCTATTTTAAATAGTACAAATTATTTTGAAATTGTACAGTTTTTGCTGTACTTCGGATTAAATAAATGCAGGCTTGGTGAGCAGAAGAGATTTCTTTAAAAAACATTAAAAATCTAACTGTTCAAAGACTTTTGACTAGTAGTGTACATTATAAAAACGTGTATAATGCATTATAGGGCTTTAAATGAATTGTTTTGAAGCCTGTACCTTATTTAATGCTCACTAATTTAAAAAAATAAACGGAAAAAAAACAATGTATGTATAATCAAGTAGCATAAGTTGCTTCAGTTCGTTAAATGTTCATCTTGAAATATTACTAACATTAAAATTTATTCTTACGTTTACAATCGTTTAAGATTTCAAAACACAAAGACACGTGTTCCACAGCCCGAAAGGGGATGAAAATAAAATACATATATAAATAAAAAAAATAAAACGATGAATTACCAAACGAGATAGTCTCAGCCTCAGACGTCACGCCCACGGAACGTTGGCTAAACGTCTGATGCACATGGTACGCTTAACTGGAAACACTTCAGGAATGTCGAAGTCATCATAGATATATATGGAAGTCGTCATCTGATTAGTTGAATTTGACCGGATTCCGAGTGTCGCGTTTATTTTCGGTCCACCGGAAAACAAAGCGCAGACTGATTCACTCAGCGCTTTGCTAAAAGGTGCTTATGCAGACACCATTGTTGTCATACACACACGTGACGTTCGTGAACAAATTACTGACTTACTGCTTGTTCTCCCTCTTCTTCGTTATCTTTCAATGCTGGTTATTTCAATGACTGACTTGTTGTACGCCAGTCTGTTGTTGTGGGGGCATTTCCACGCACCGAAACGTGACGCTGAATGAAACGAACTGTGATTGGTTGTTTGACATGTCGATCAAACGGTCTTATGGGCGGGACTTGGCCAATGAAAGCTGCCATGAGTTCCAGACCTTCAGCCGTCGGTCTGAAGGTCTGGCTACGCGAGACTACCAACTAGATGACAGAAGACATGTCATTTTGATCATGTTGTCGCCTTAGAAATTTGTGTATCAAGTATGACACACTGTGCTTTACACACTGTGTCTCGTAAATGTGCTAAAAATGAGATTTTTCTCTTAGACTATGACAGAATGATTTGGTTGTAACTGAGCTTAGATTCAGAGCCAGTGTGAACATTCATATCCAATTAATAAATACATGTAAAAAAAAATTCTGTTTCAGTACAGGTGTAGTTACAGCATTTCACCTTTGTATGGCAGTATAGACTCAGAGTTCATGTTAGAGTTTCAGTAAGAGAAAATTATGCAGTAGGCATACACTCTTTGGAAAAAAAAGGCTTTAAATAAAAATCCAGATGTACTAAGCTTATGTACACATATTTACCTTTCTACACTGCAAGGTCATGTGACTAATAAGGTTATTTATATACTTTTTAAAATACAGATTTCTTCCAAGCTGGCAAAATTGCGTCAAAGCATAGTCATGTCTCGACTTATGTGTTGATTTGTTGTGTTTCTGCAGTGACAGTCAGAGCTTTAATAAAGTGGCAGAGCGTGTGTTACTCAGACTGCAGGAGAAGCTGAAGGGTGTTGAGGAGGGGACGGTGCTCAGCGTGGGCGGCCAGGTAAACCTCCTCATTCAGCAGGCAATGGACCCCAAAAACCTCAGCCGCCTCTTCCCCGGCTGGCAGGCCTGGGTCTGAAACACTTGCTTGTGTGGATGCAGCACTTACCAATTGATAGAAGAATCGCACACCAAAGAAATCTGTAAATTACAATAGAAATGTAACTAATAGCAGGTACGATGGAAATACCTTATGACTATATTCTCATGTGCTGGGTAACATGATCTGTTTATCAACTCTGAATGTCCATCTTTAATACTTGATGCACGATTAGTTTGTATATAGTTAATTAAAATAAATATATTTCATACTTAGCAATGATCACTATAGTTTAATGCTTACAGCGAATTTAACGGTAATCTTTTGTTAAAAAAAAAAATAGAATGATGCTTCTACAATGAAAGCATTTTATTCAAAAACACCACAAGATGTGAATTGTATCTATTAAAACAATTAAAAATTATTAAAAGAGACAAAAAAGAAAGAAAATCACATGCATAGATGATCAATGTTTGGTTTATTTTGTAAGGTGTACTTTATGTACAGTACAGATATTACTCATAAAATCCTTGTTTTCATGGCATATTGGATGCACAATAAATTACGGTTTAGTTCTAATGATTTTGTCTGTCATTTAATTTGGTGAAATTACATTTTCATTTGATTAGAACGCATGAATAAGTCTACAGGAAATGATTGAACATTGGACTGTCATAATAAAAAATGAACAAAAAATGGCAATAAAACTTCCTTAAAACAAAACACCCCATTTTATCTAACACATTACAAAAACATTTATGTAAAATGCAATCAAATATATATTCACCACAAATTATTAGGTGGTTAAACAGATATTATTTCATGTGAAACTATTGATATATTTAAATATTTTAAATGATATTATTTTAAACATAATTCATACATTTATTTCTAACACTCATTACAATATTCTACAGTAAAACTGTTACCAAAATATGGCAAAGTTACACATAAATAACGGTTTCGTGCTGTAGCCTTTTAAAATTATTTTTCTATTTATTAAATCACTATTTAAGTGAAAGAGACCAAATGCATAAAGTGTTTTCTGTTTATTGAAAGTATTTTAATGTTAGTGCCGGAATATGATGTCATTTACCTTCAAGCAAATCAAACCTGCAGTTTTTAACACTGAATCAGGTATAAAGTTACATAAGGTCCATCCTTATTCTAAACATTCAAAGCAGTACATTCTTTTTAATCACCTGTATTCCATTTGTCTTTATTTCATATTGATAATGTTTATTTCAGTTCAGTAGTTGAGGACCTGCTTTTCTCTTTCACAATTATGGAATAGTGGATTAGAACGTAGAGATTATGGTAATGTTTGTTTGTTTTTTTTACACAAAACTTTATGAAATGGTACAAAACTTGCTATATGTACACAAAAAGTGGACATGATTAGGAAAGGGTAAACGGTCTTTAATAAAAAAAGGTTCTGCCTTTGTGTATAAAAGTGTCAAACAGACTGATGCCACAAGAGCCGGAGAACCTTTTTAGCTCTTTCCCTCCCATTGATGGAATTTCCCGTTATTTATCAGACACTGCTTTCCTGCCAAATTTCCCGAAATTTTCTGGCTTTCCATGTTCTGCTGGCAGTGTCTGGCAACTTTTTTTTTTTTTTTTTTAAATGCTGGCAGGAAAACATTTGAGTTCAGAAAAGTTAAATTTAATTTTACCCAAAAAGAAATTCTGTCATTATGCTTTCTAATTTTCTAACATGGAACAAGAAAGGAGATATTTAGCAGAATGTCCAAGCTACTTTTCCATATGAAAGCATGCAGCAACCAGAAACTGTCAAGCTTTCTTACTTTAAAGTGCCCCTATTATGGATTTTTGAACATTGCCTTTCATGCAGTGTAACACAGCTCTAAGTGATTGAAAACATCCTGCAAAGTTTTAAATCTGAAAGTGCACCATATATAAAGTTTCTCTCAAAAGAAAAAGTGGATTCTGAGTCATTTAAATGAGTCATTTTTCAAACGAATCTCAAGCGGTTTCATTTTGACGTCAACAAGTGCTGCCCACTTGTTGCACGCACAGACCCTGGAAAACGGCTGTAGTGAATTCCTGTGGATAGCATCATGTCAAGAGGATGCTGTGCTCTGCACTGTGAGGGTAACTCTGTTAGAGTACAGTTAGGGTATGTCGAAAAAGTCCCATCTCATTTTGTCCTCCAGCTTCAAAATTGTCCTTCGCTGCTGCAGAAGTACCCCGACGCAGTGTTTACAAAGTGAACGTGCACGGAGGGTCAAACACCCTTTACAAAAAAAGGTAAAATAGCGATGTAGGCCGATTTTGAAGTTGGAGGACAAAATAACCCTAACCCTAATAAGATGGGAGTTTTTCGACATGCCCTAACTGTCTTGAACCGGAGTGCACAGAGTATGTATGCACATCACAGAGCTAGACAAGATGAGCATTTGTGGTTAAAAAGTATATTATAAATTTTTTTAAGAAAATGACTGATCGTTTCACTAGAAAAGACCCTTATTCCTCGGCTGGGATCGTTTAGAGCCCTTTGAAGCTGCGCTGAAATGGCATTCCGTTGAAGTCCACTATATGGAGAAAAATCCTGGAATGTTTTCCTAAAAAAACATTATTTCTTTGTGACTGAAGAAAGAAAGACAGTAATATCTTGGATGACGTTGGGGTGAGTAAATTATCAGGAAATTTTTATTCTGGAAGTGGAGTAATCCTTTAAAAATGGTTGCTCTCATTTACTCTGTAGCATGCAAAATAACATAACGTTATTTAGTTGTGTGTGTTGTGTTCGTTGGAGGTCTCTGGCTAACTAGTCTCAGCCTCAGACGTCACGCCCACGGAACGTTGGCTAAACGTCTGATGCATATGGTACGCTTAACTGGAAACACTTCAGGAATGTTGAAGTCGTCATCTGATTAGTTGAATTTGACCGGATTTCCGGTAGAAAAACCGTGTTTGGTAATTGGCCTTCAGCCTTCAGCCCAGTATGTAATTTTGTTCACCTTCAGCTTCAGCCAAGAATTTTAATTTCGGTGCATCCTTAGTTTTTTTTTTTTTTACCTTGCATGCATGTCAACATGTTGTTGGGGACTCCCAAAACCAAAATATGAACCTTTCATAATCCATAAAAGGGGCACTTTAATGCAGTTACAGCAAGAAATAATGTTTAATGCTGATATTGTCTAAAACAGTGTTTCTCAACTCCAGTCCTCGGGACCCACTGCTCTGCACATTTTGTATGTCTTCCTCATTTAAGGCACCTGATTTTGATCATCAGCTCATTAGTAGAAAGATTCATGAACTGAACTGAGTGTGTCAGACTCAGAAACATACAAAATGTGCAGAGCAGTGGGTCCCGAGGACTGGAGTTGAGAAACACTGGTCTAAAACCTCACTTTGTTTCCAAATTTTTGGAGGGCGCTGTATGCCTGAATACATAAGCAAATTTTTACTCTTGATAACAGCATACTGTCTCTCTTTACAGTACACATCTGCCTACTACAGTATCCCATGAGACTGTTAGCCACATACTGTACAATCTCTGCTTCATTAATCAATGTGTCGGTGCAGTTAATGAAGTTATCAAGAATGAACGAGTCAGTGAAAGGACTGGAGTTGAGCTGCAGGATGATTAGAGCTGCTTTAGGTTCATTAGTGGCTTCATGAGGCAAACCTACTTAAAACAGCAGTGAGAGGCTGTTACATAACTCACGGAAAAGACTTGAGCCTGTGTGTGTGTGCCGTGAATGATTTCCTCTTGATATATCCCAACTGATTTTGGACAAGAGTGCTGGATATGGTATATACAGTACTAATAAAGAGTTTATAGCAAGAGTAATGTGCTATATATAGGTGGACGCTCTTGAGACTCCTCTGCTGCCTTGGTCTTATCAGAAACTGATTAAATGCTGACAGTTAAACATGTTTAGGCTAACGTTAGCTAGCTAGTGATACTTCTCTTCAAAGACATTTTAGTCATATTCTTGATAATCATAACTTGTAACTTGCCTTCATAGTCATGAATACATTTTTAAAATCTTATAATATTTTAAAGCCTTTATTATTTTTCAACTCTGCTGTGCAATACAATTTACTTTAAAGATTCACTTTTCATTCATAAAGAGGTCATGGAAAAAATTTCTTTTCACGTGTCTTTTTAAGATGAAAATGACAAGAAATTACCCATATAACCAGAAGATGGCAGCAGAGGATCAATCATTGGCTGCAGCTGCCATTTCAACTCCCTAGTTTTTTCAAGACGTCTTGTTTTTCGATTTATTATAAAATTACTAGTATAATAAATTAGAGTACTTTTACCGCACTTAAGTATATAGTATAGCAAGTGCAGAAAGTCATTAAAATAAATATATAAATAAGCTATATATATAACACACAGCCTATAAGGGTAAATTATTTAAATACATATAGTTTGCTACACGTTAAATAAGTTAAATATTAATGGTATAAGAATTAAAAATAAGAATTGAAATATTTAATATAATTTAATATCTACATCTTTTAAGCTTTATCCTGAGCTGTAAGGCACAGCTCTTATTTTGACATCAGCTTGTCAGATGTTTTTTTTTTTTTTTTTACATTTTTTACATTTTTTTTTACATTTTCACATTAGTTAGTAATTATTTAATTATAGTCAATGCCCCCTCCCCCCTCCCAAAAAAGAGATTTAATTCCAAACACACTATGGTTTGTTGTGATTGGACAATATTTGGCTGAGATACAGCTATTTGAAAATCTAAAGTCTGAGGCTGCAAAAAAATTCAAAATATTGAGAAAATCGCCTCTATAGCTGTCCAAATGAAGTTCTTAGCAATGCATATTACTAATAAAAAATTACGTTTTGATATTTTGAAATTTTACAAAATATAAATATATACAAATACAGATTTTTCGTCCGGTTATTACTGTCAATCATAGCATATTTAGCTGATTTACTCGCATATTTTTTTAAACTTGCGTTTGTCATTCTTGAACGGTTTACATAGACGAAAACGAGCCAAGTACACTCCTATTACGGTACAGTACAGTTGACCAGAAATACTAAAACAAGGAAGTAATATGGTCAATTGGCTGAGTATTTTTAGTTCTTTTCATGGTCACCAAAAAAAACAAAAAAAAACAAGCGGGTTTAGTTGTGCTGCCGTGGGATGTTTTTTATGTCTGTGGATTGAAGCGAACCCAATAACATGATGTTTAGCCCCTAAAATAGTGTAGATTAGTTTACAATGTTTTATTCATTTACCATATTTAATATTGGGGGCATCCAAGTTTTTTGACATATTTGAACTTTTTTTTTTTTAAAGTAATACAATAGGTACTTTCCCTGGTAATTGTTACTTTTATAATTATGTAACTCAGTTATTATTGGTGAGAAGTAACTAGTAGCTACAACTAATTTCTTTTTTTTTTTAAGTAAAGTGCCTAACACTGTTTAGCAACCACCCAGAGCATCCTAGAACTAAAAACCATCATCTTTGAAAATGCAGTTAATATATATATATATATATATATTTTTTTTTTTTTTTTTTTTTTTTTTTTTCACAATTTCACATTAGTTAGTAATTATTTAGCCATTATTGACCCATACAACAATGTATTTTTGGCTATTGCTACAAATACAGTAATGTGAAAAAGTTAGGACACCCTATTGAATCAGGACATCATAAAAAAAATCTGGTCCTAAGCTGGTCTTAAAATTTGAAAAATAAAACCTCAGATGAACAACAACACATGACAAATTGCACTGTGTCATTATTTATTGAACAAAAATAAGGCCAAAAAAAAAAAAAAAAAAGCCAGAAAAGCCATGTGGGACAAAGTTAGGACACCTTTACTGTTAACATTGGAATTAAAACGGGTAAATAACAGTCAAGCACTGCTTATCTTTGATTATACCTTTGATTAACTGATCATCAGCAAGTCTGAGCGCCTCTATAAAAGCATAAGCTTTGGCAGTTTGCTGGTCTGGAGCCTTCAGGTGTGTGTTAACACAATGCCAAGGAGGTAAGACATCAGCAATCATCTCATAGAAGCAATTGTTGCTGCCATCAATCTGAGAAGAGTAATACAGCCATTTCCAAACAATGTGAAGTTTATTCACAAGTGGAAGACATTTAAAACAGACACCTCTCCTTCCAGGAGTGGACGTCCCAGAATATTCACCCCAAGATCAGACCGTGTAATGCTCAGAGAAATGGCAGACAACCCAAGATCTACACCTCAGACTCTACAGGCCTCAGATAACATGTTAAATGATAAAGTTCATTATATTACCATTAGAAAAATATGGGACAAAAATTGCATGTTTGAAAGGCTTGGCAGAAGAAAGCCTCTTCTATCTAAAAAAAAAAAAAAAAAAAAAAAAAAACAACATGGCAGCACAGTTTAGGTCTGTAAAGTTGCATCTGAACAAAACATGAGTCTTCCAGAATAATGTCCTTTGAACAGACGAGACTGAAGTGGAGATGTTTGGCCATTATGCACAGTGCCAAGTTTAGTGAAAACCTAAAGAGCATATCAGCACAAACACTGCATGCCAAAAGACGAGCATGCTGGAGGAGGGCTGATAATTTTGGGCTTGTTTTGTAGCCACAGGACCTGGGCACCTCACAGTCATTGAGTCGGCCATGAACTCCTCTGTATAGCAAAGTATTCTAGAGTCAAATGTGAGGGCATCTGTCCAGCATCTAAAGTTGGGCTAAAATTGGGTCATGCAACAGGACAATGATTCCAAGCACACCAGCAAATCTATAACAAAATGGCTGAAAATAAAACAATCAAGGCATTTCAGTAGCCCAGTCAAAGTCCAGAGCTCACCCTGACTCAAATGCTGAGGTGAGATCTGTGCATAAGCAAATGCCCACAAACCTAAAAAAACTGGACCAACGTTGAAAAGAAGATCGATCTAGAATTCCTCCAGAACAATGTGAGAGACTGATAAAGTCACACAGAAAATTAATGCTTCAAGTTATTGCTGTTAAAAGTGGATCTACAGGCAATTGACTCATAGGGTGTCCTAACTTTGTCACACATGGCCTTTCCCTCTTGGCTGTATTCTTCTTAAATAAATAATGACCCTGTGTGATATGTCATGTGATGATGTTTATCTGAGGATTTATTTTCCAAATTTCCAAAACCTGCCAAGGACCAGATAATGTTTTATTATGTCCTGATACAGAAAACCATGAAATTCAATAGGGTGTCCTAACTTTTTCACATGACCTGTGCTACTTAAGACAAATTTCAAGGTACCAAATGAAGTGGCCACTTCTCAATACAAGTCACAGGTATTTTGAATTGATACAAGCATGAGCCATTATTTATAACGGTCACATGCTGTATTTCGTGGTTGTTCATACACAAATACGCAAATAAGAACATTAATCCAGGGTTTAGGAATGTATTGTAAAATGTCACATTTTTAGTACAAGTGCAAGTTGTGAAACAATGAAGATAACATGGGACTGCATTAATCAGGGGGTTAGAAATATTTTATATTTTACATTTAATATTTTATAATATTTAGGTGTTTCCTACTGTATAATCTAAAAGAAATAATTTAGTTCCAGAATGAATCAAGTTTGACACTTTATTCACCAGGTAGAGCTACACATATAAATTAAAGAATTAAGAAATAAAAGGTCAGTCCAAAATCATTTACACAAAAACATAAAAGCATAAGTCAAAAATGCATACCTGGGAATAGAAATAAAACTGTTTTGGCTAAAGATTCTCTTTTCACTCTTTTGCCAGTCTTCCTTAAGTACCCACATTAATTCCAGAAAAATCTTCAATCTGATATTACGCAAGAAGGGCACAGCCTTAAAAACAGAGAAGAGTTTCCCTAATTTTTTAAATCTTCATGATTATGATCTGATCTGATGTTAAAAGAATGACATCATTGTACCAATCACACAAACACATTTAAAATGTACCAAACATGAAGGAGAGAAACAGTCAGTCTCATTCACTAATAATTGCGTAGCTGATTTGTTTTTAGCACATTCAAACCCCTTACGAAAACATTCACAACGAACACGTGTATGCACACAATTTTGTTCTCAACCTGGAGTATTTAAAGTGAGCAGCCGCGTGCACAAAGTTAGTCATTTGCATAAACCACGCCAAAACCAACTCCATATGAGGGCCTTCCGCACTACAGCATTTCGTCAAACATGCGCCTCTCTACAGACACACTCTCCTTGAGCAATGCCAAGTGCGCAGTCCTCAAGACCAGTTCAAACACAATAAAAATTCTTATACAAACCTCTCGTTAGCCAACTGTACATACAGACGAACCAAAATTTATTCGGACACCATCAACATTTCTTACATCATCAGTTTATAAAATGGTAAGAAAATATGACAAGAACTCAGAGTTAAAACTGTGTCAGAATAAATTCATCTTGATAATCAAATGAATTATAGTCAAACCAAAATGTATTCAGGCACCTTCAAAATTGCCCACATTATCAAATGTCATTCGCTATAGTTTAGAAAATGGTAATAAAATATGACGAGCTGCGTCAGAACAAATTCATCTTAATAATGTCAGATAACTTTGATAGAAAGGCATGGTCAGGTCAAAGTGTCAAATCAAATGTTTGGTCCAATTTTTATCAATTTTACTGGTAGTCCACTGTATTAAGATTTTTTGGGGGTATAATATGTCACAGTTTACTTTATTTTGCTATCATCACTTACATAAATGAACTACACCCACTAGTAAAATAAAATATCAAAAATTTTATCTGGTGTCTGAATATTTTTTGCTTTGATTGTATATGCATGCATTGTTATTCAGAGAAACCTCTCATTTTTTGGTGAATCATGAATTCAATCAACGTTTTTATGCAGACTTCATGTGTGTACGCATGCTTAGTGAATGAGACAAAATAAATTCACTCAGTATTCTATATATATGGCACACAGACATTCTGAGTGAACTTTAAATGGAAGTAACAAGGAACTCTGTACAAGGAACTCTTCTGCATTCTTTGCTCAGTTAAATGTGAAACCAGGTTTATTATTTTATTGTGCGTTGTTCGTTTTCGGAAAAAGATATGTAGTCCATTTAGCTTCTTTGCTATATTACTTCAGTCTTCAGAAGCCATACAAAAGAAATTACTTTGCTATATTTGACCTCAGCAGCATCTCTCCCCATTGCTTTCATTGCACTGTATGAGCAAAAGCAGCATCACAATCTGTCAAACCATTTTTTTTTTTGGAACAACATAGGGAAGTATATTCTGGCAAGTTTCATTTTTTGGGGAATAATTCCTTTCAATGCAAAGGTAATAGGGACATCTAAAAGTAAGCCTTAGCCTCTAGATAAGAACAGTTAAAAAAAAAAAAACTTATCTAGGCTCCTGAGAGACCATTGCTGATTTCCAGTAGTTTTATTAAAGGGGTCCTATTATGCTTTTTCAATTTTTGAATTTTAGCCAGTGTGTGGTATGTGTGTTTGGGCATAAAAAACATCTACAGAGTTGCAAATCTCAAAGTCCACTCCAAAGGAAGATATATAGTTTTTAAAAAATACTTTTTCAAGAACTACAACGAACCACCAAGCATGAGAGCATGTTCTAGTGCACCCCCAAAACAAAAGACTTTGTAAAAGAGCATAATAGGACCCCTTTAAATTTATTATATTGAAGACTAAGAATAAAAAGAGCAGCATACTTTGGAGAAAAACTGGAGCATCAACATCACCATTTACTTCACTTCAATGTCATATACTTATTTTTTGGCACTTTTATTTATGATTTCTTTTTTAATAAGAATCACATATATAATCATGATTCCTTCATCCTTCAGTAGTTTGATCCTTTTCCTTAAAAAAGTTCAGTCAACCGTACATGTCCACAAGTGTCAACAAATGTCCAAGTCCCATCATCTTCCACCCAGACAAACAGTGGTAATAATAAATGTGACCTCACAGAAATCTCACCTGGAGCTCATTGCAGTGTGTTCACCCTGTCACCTGCTCTGAGTTCCTTCAACCCTGTTTTGCTGAGATGGTGCCTCCTCATCTTCAGTTGACGCCTGACGTCACTTGATGCGATGCCGCACCAGTGAGGACTCGTCTGTAATCTCGCCGTCTCTGTGCCGTCGGCAAGGCAGTATGAGCATGATGAGGAGTACGATCAGAACCAAGGCACATATGCCCATCAGACCGTACGCGATCACCCACATCACCGGCTCCCTAAGAGACACGCCACTCGTGCAGTCTGACGCTATGCCCTCAGCTAGGAACGGCCCGGCGATCTCTGCAAATGGCACACCACCGTTTTCTGTTGGAAAGACAGAAGAGGTATTTACAAAAGTAACCATAAAAAGATAGGTGCACTTGGATCTCATACATCTTAAACTTAAATTACCTGAGGCCACTTCACAGTTAAAGGGTTAGTTCACCCACAAATGAAAATTCTGTCATTAATTAATCACCCTCATGTTGTTCCAAACCTGTAAGACATTTGTTCGTCTTCTGAACACAAATTAAAGGGGTCCTTTTATGCTCTTTTACAAAATTTGGGGGTGCACTAGAACATGCTGGTGGTTCGAAAAAATGCATTATTTTTCACATAATTTACATTATTACAATAACTTTCTCCCCAGCCTGGCACAAGTGGCTCAATTAGTTCCGGGCCTTCCGAAAAACAAAGTGTGTTGTGATTGGTTAGCAGTCCCACTGCATTGCGATTGGCGAACAGCTTAGACAGCGTTTCAGTCCTGCCACGCCCCTTCCCAAAGCAGTAAGTTCAGTGTACAACTGTTAGCCCAAGCTAGACTAAAGTGATTCTTATGCTTTAAATATGGATATTTTTCTTACAAAAACACATCGGTTCGCTACAGGAGGCTGTTAATGAATGTCTTACAGGTTTGGAACATGAGGATGAGTAATTAATGATAGAATTTTCATTTTTGGGTGAACAGGAAGGTTTTTTTTTTTACTATTACTGTAGTTAAGCATATTTTTCATGGAGCTCTACTTTTTAGAATGTTTTTATTTTGGTAAACTTCATTACATTCCAAAGCATAGTATCAAAGTTTTTACTCCATTATCTTTTATTAAATAAATAAATACAAAAATGATATTTTGCCTTGTTATTTGAACAGAAGGAATCACCGCTTCCTCTGAGATGCAAGAACAGTTCTTTGTAATGAATTTCTGGAATGAAGTGATTCACAAGTCACTCATCTGACTGAAGCAAATTTTGAGTCAACAAATCATTGATTTAATGGTCTGGTCAAAATGGCTGAGAACCCAGATATCATCAAAGCTTAATTGTGTGTGTGACTAGACTGATGGTGCAAAAAGTTACTAATAGCGAATTTTACTATTAATTACTGTAAATATTAATATGGGCTGTTTAATCTCATTGAAATGCTTGAACATGGAATGTCTGCATTTGTTTGTCATAGTATGTATGGGGTATGCTATTATAGGTAAAATAACACAAATTATTGGCCATGCATATTCAGGTGAATCTCAATAAATTAGAATGTCAGGAAAAAGTTTATTTATTTTAGTAATTCAACTCAAATTGTGAAATAAATTCAATGCACACAGACTGAAGTAGTTTAAGTATTTGGTTCTTGTAATTGTGATGATTTGGCTCACATTCAACAAAAAACACTAATTCACTATCTCAACAAATTAGAATACTTCATAAGACCACTAAAAAAAACATTTTAGTGAATTGTTGGCCTTCTGGAAAGTATGTTCATTTACTGTATATGTACTCAATACTTGGTAAGGGCTCCTTTTGCTTTAATTACTGCCTCAATTCAGAGTGGCATGGAGGTGGTCAGTCTGTGGCACTGCTGAGGTGGTATGGAAGCCCAGGTTTCTTTAACAGTGGCCTTCAGCTCATTTGCATTTTTTGGTCTCTTGTTTATCATTTTACTTTTGACAGTACCCCATAGATTCTCTATGGGGTTCAGGTCGGGTTAGTTTGCTGGCCAGTCAAGCACACCAACACCATGGTCATTTAACCAACTTTTGATGCTTTTGGCAGTTTGGGCAGGTGCCAAATCCTGCTGGAAAATTAAATCAGCATCTTTAAAAAGCTGGTCAGCAGAAGGAAGCATGAAGTGGTCTAAAATTTCTTGGTAAATGGGTGCAGTGAGACAGTGGACCAACACCAGCAGATGACATTGCACCCCAAATCATCACAGACTGTGGAAACTTAACACTGGACTTCAAGCAACTTGGGCTATGAGCTTCTCCACTCTTTCTCCAGACTCTAGGACCTTGGTTTCCAAATGAAATACAAAACTTGCTCTCATCTGAAAAGAGGACTTTGGACCACTGGGCAACAGTCCATTTCTTCTTCACCTTAGTCCAGCTAAAGCCGCTTTTCCACTATCGGGCCGAACCGTTCTCAATGCTTAACCGTTCTGTTCCGTGCCGATCCGGGCCAGTCAGCACAGATACGGTTTGATTTTCCACTGTGGTGCAGATAATGGAACTCTTTGGAATGTAAATACAAATGCGTCAAATCGTTGCCTTGGTAACGCAAGAGTAGACAGCCCCACTTCTACTGTTATTGTCCTTTTGGACGCGATATGTATGTTTGAGTTTTTTTATTTTTTCCCGGCACTGTTTTGAACTTTTCTTAATGGCCTTCTCTGCAAGACACTGCGCTATAATTTTAAAAACTTTTCGTTTCTCTTTGCACCCTCCAGCTGTTGTTGAATTTTTCTTTCTGTCCAAATATCAATATTAGAGCAAATGTTCCACAGACAAAGGTGTCTCAGCCATTTATATTTATATTTACCGTATCTGCTTACTGCGCATCCGCTTAGCCATAGACAGAGCCATAGAGAAACTGGTAGCCAGGCAACAGCGTGGCGACGTCATGCACACGCATTTTACCAGCCCGGTTCAGCACGGTTGTCTAACCGTGCCAAGAATTCCGGGCCGAGAACGGTTTGTAATCGTTCCGTGCCGTACCAGGCTCAGGTGGAAACACAACTGGAACTGTACCCAACCGTTCTAAGAACGGTTCGGCCCGATAGTGGAAAAGCGGCTTAAGACACCTCTGACATTGCTTGTGGTTCAGCAATGGCTTAACAAGAGGAATACGACAACTGTAGCCAAATTATTTGACAGGTCTGTGTGTGGTGACTCTTAATGCCTTGACCCCAGCCTCAGTCCATTCTTTGTGAAGTTCACCCAAATTCTTGAATCGATTTTGCTTGACAAGCCTCTCAAGGCTGCGGTTCTCTCGGCTGTTTGTGCATCTTTTTCTTCCACACTTTTTCCTTCCACTCAACCTTCTGTTAACATGCTTGGACACAGCACTCTGTTTGTGGCTTACCCTCCTTGTGAAGGGTATCAATGACTGTCTTCTGGACAACTGTCAGATCAGCAGTCATCCCCATGATTGTGTAGCCTAGTGAACCAAACTGAGAGACCATTTTGAAGTCTCAGGAAACCTTTGCAGGTGTTTTGATTTGATTAGCTGATTGGTATGTCACCATATTCTAATTTGTTGAGAAAGTGAATTGGTGGGATTTTAATAAATGTGAGCCAAAATCATCACAATTAAAAGAACCAAAGACTTAAACTACTTCAGTCTGTGCACTGAATTTATTTAATACACAAGTTTCACAATTTGAGTTGGATTACTGAAATAAATAAACTTTTCCACAACATTCTAATTTATTGAGACTCAATTTATTGAGTGTATTTGTTAGTGTAAAGTTTCCTGATTTGATAGTGTATAGCCTTTACCGTTTACTGCAGTACTTGATTTTTATCATTCATCCACCACTGGTTATAGGCATATTGAAGTAATAAATATATAAGGACAATGTGTGTTGTGGTAGATAATATTAAATTAGAAATAGTTTTCAGGCTCTCTCTTAAAGTGTGTCCTGATGTAGACACTGTTGTATATCTAGGACTGTTTCTATCAGAAACAATTTTAAGATTTGAATTTTACATATAAACCTGCACCTCCTTGAACCCACCTACCTGCACAAGTGCTAACAGCAAAGCCCACCCTCTTTTGTGCACGGTCAAAGATGACGTAGAAGCCCTCCATCACAGTGGCTCCAATGACTAAGCCATTTGCTGAAGGGGAGATACCGAAACGGAAACAGTCCAATGTGCCGTCAATATTAGTGACTGGCTGGACGTACAGCTGCAGAGACAAAATTTGGTGTCAAGAGAAGAGCAAATATGTGCAATACTGATATCTGGTGATTTTAAGAAAGTATGTAACTTCATATCAAAAACCACAAAGTATATCACTGAATGCAATATAGTGATAATGAAAAAGCTGTTCATAAGAGAGCTCTTAAATCCTAAACGAGAAAATTAATGACATATACTTTCAAAACCACATCTTAATGTAGGCTTATTTTTATTTCAATTTCTGATTTGTTTCGTTTAAGTTTTTTTATTTTATTTCTAGTTAGTAGTTTTAACACTTCAACATAAACTAAATGAAAATTAGAAATGTTGCCTTGGAAGCTAACCGAAATGTAAATTTTAATTTCAGTTATCAAACATCTTTCAATAGTTTGCAGTGCGCAAATGCAGGTGGCCAATACAAGTGCTCTAGAAAGTTTCATTTGTCCAGTGTCTATGCTATTTTTCTCCAGAAGTTATGACTGATAAAAATATTTGTGCTCTTTTAAACTGCGGCTATCTCATAAACTTCTCTCACAAGCAATTGTCAATGAGAACATCTGTTGTTGTTGAGGTGGCCCTGTTATGGATTTTTTAAATGACCTTTTATGCAGTGTGTAACATCCAGCAAAGTTTTAAATCTGAAAGTGCACTGTGTATAGTCTCTCAAAAGAAAGAGTCAACTCTTAAATTAGTAGTTTTTAAAATGCATCCCAAGCTGACGTCAACATGAAACATTAGCATATTACCCACCCACTTTTTGTGCACGCAAACCCGGAAAAACTTGAATCTAATCTGGTGATGAAATTCACCTTCACCTTGTGTATGTGTAAAAAATGAAGTATAATTTGGAATTTAGGGAAAGTCCTGACCTGTGGGAGAATGGTGATGCGGAAAGACAGGCTGGTGTTTGTTGCTCTGAGGTAGATTGAGATTTTTGGAAAGAGCCTCCATGGTGTTTCGCCTCTCATCCAACATGCAAGCTTAGTGCCATCAAAAAACCCCGAAGAGAAATCCTGAATCTAGCAGAGCAGGAGAGAACAATCAATTGTAACTGAGGAGTCATTTTGAAGATTAAGCCCCTTAAACATGCACAAGATTGTGTATGTGAGGCAAGTTATTTTCCAAAAAGGAAGGTCATACCAGTGATGTTTGCATAATGGCCTCCACCACAGCACTAAACACATTCCCAGGAAGTCGCAGTAAAGTCGTCCCACTATCCACAATGGCTTTATCTGAGTTGTACTAAATGAAACGACCAAAGGGAGAGAAAAATCAGTCAAGGCCTCCATCAAACAAAAAGCAATATCTGCTCTGCTCCTTTCAGGATTTCATAAACAAGATCACTACATTCTTAGTAGTGATATTCTCTGCCGTATATCTTAATGAATGCTGGACTTACTCCACTTGCAGTCTTTAAAGGTACAATTTCAGCTCACTCTTGGAGCCACGAGTCACGACTCTTTACTGTCCCCATAAGGTCAAATAACCACTGTGGTTTTAACACCATCACTATCTAAAAGGATGGACTAGATTTTCTGGTTGAACTGGCTTTATTCAAAATAAATACCTAGTTCTGCCATGAAATATGATGCAGGCTGACTGGTTGTTAATGTAACTGATGATATCACAGAGTTATATGACTTGGCACAAGCTGATCGGCACAAGCTGATGTTCATGTTGCATACGCAACCAATGAGCTTGCAGCTATTTAAATGACTGGTAGAATTTACTTGGGCATTCCGCAGCATGCTTTCAGAGTTCCTCTGAAACCCTCCACCTTCCCCAGCTCCACCTGTATAGATCTGCTACGGGTTATTTTATGCTGTTTGAGCAGCAGCAGTATGTCTTAAATACTCACAGCACCGTATCGTCATATGCTTTGGCAGAAGCAAATTCTGTACTTGCTTGCAGCAGCAGCAGCAATAATCTACAACTACAGCAATAACCAACAGCAGCAGCAATTCAGCAGCAGCAGCAGCGTAGCAGATCCATTATCCATTACCATGCTAAACTTTTCAGAGTTGTCATGACAGAAATACTTTCATACTTTCTGAGTTGGACTGTGTCATATACCTCTTTGCAGTCTAGGTTTAAATTTTGGGATCCAACTTCAAGCTTCAAGACTTCCACTTGATAGTACCATTCTTCTAGGACTGGCGTGTACCAAACTGAACCCCGGTACAAGGTGGGCTCAACTCCTCCCATGATCTGAAACATGACACAAAGACATCAAAGCAGGTAATCTGAGGCATTCCATCTTCCTTTGTATGAAAACCTTCTAAAATATTAACAATAAATTAATAAAATCCCCTGTTGATTAGGTGCAATAATTTTTTTTTTTTTTTTTTTTTTTTTTACAGTCACTTGATTGAAAATTGATTGAGTGATTGTTTTCATATTTGTGACCCTGGACCACAAAGCCAGTCTTAAGTGGCATGGGTATATTTGTAGCAATAACCAAAAATACATTGTATGTGTCAAAATTTAAAAAAATGAGTCTTATGACTGGTTTTGTGGTCCAGGGTCACATTAAAAGAAATGCTGCTGCTCATTACTTGTTTTATACAAATGTGGGGTGTTTTCTACTTTTAATTAAATGTATTTAATGTTCATTTATCTGTTTATCTGTCATCCTTATCGATAAAAGTAGTAATTCTTTGTATAAAAATTTGAAAATGTACTAATCAATCAATCAATCAACAGAGGGAAAAAAATGTTGACAGGAAAATAAAAGTCTCAAATCCGACAGAACTGTTTTTTTGTTTTTTTTTACTAACAACAGCATGGCTCATCTACCAATTTATCCTTGGCTTCTAAGAATATCAGATAAAGCAAAAAATTAATAAAAATAATAATAAATACAATTTAAATGGACTTTCTGGTGCTTTTAACTTCTGCAAATAGCATCCAATTAAGAGGCTAGTCAAATATTTCCAAAAGGCTTTGGACGTTGTTCAGCGGTGGACACAGGACACACCCCTCCCCACCGTGCTTCCCATCTGCTCCTCTCTGCGGGACACGTGGCCGCCTCTTCTTCCAGTGCTCCCGTATTGCTAACAGAATGTGCCAGCAGCAGGGGGCTCTCTTTAGCTTAATTAGCTTCTCACTAACGAGACACGCCGTCCTATAGGAGGCAGCGGAGGTGTGAGACGCAGAGACGCGCTGAGCTATTATGTTTCTTGAGTAGTGCTGAGAAACCCAATCTCATCTGTCCTTGAGAGGTGTTAACTGATCTGATTTATGAAAGCAGGAGGCCTGAATGCTACCTACGGCACCAACTCATATGTTTAAACTCCAGTTTACCTGTTAATAACATGAGACCCCAGTCTCAAATGTTTCACCAAGGGGCCAATTTTGATCAGGGCCTCAGGTTTTGTTTTTAAATACGATTTAAGAACTGAAATTGATCCTACAATTATTAACTTTTCAAATTGATTTTTTGTGACTGAATTAATAAATATTAATACACTAATCTTTGACACTAATCTTGACATAGGATTATAATTTTTTTTATACTTTTCTTCAAACATCTGCCATGAAAAATATGACCTACTTCTGAAGTTTAAGAAGTCCTGTAAATAGTACATGAATAGTTTTCATGTTCAAACATGATCAAATTGGTGTACACACTACAGCAGTGGATTCATTTTTAACTAATTTGGATTGTTTATTATTGTAGTTCAGTTCAAGACTACTTCTGGTCTGATACACACCAGGCTGCCGCCCGCTGGGTCAGCTGTAGTGCTGGCAGAGACTCCTGCTCCACACATCTGGAGAGAAAACACATCTGGAATGCCGGTCTGTCTCACAACAGAGTTGAAGAAGGGCTCCACTGATGGGTCAGGCTGAGAGGAGAAAAATACTAAATTCATCCTAAGGAAATTTTTAAATACATATTTTCAAATAATATAATGCTAATGCTTAAACACAGTACAAGTCAGTATTTGTATTGAGTATTTAGAATTAATTGACAAAAAGGTGACAAGGAACAGATGGTAAGGAAAAATATGCTCTCATAAAAGTAAAAAAAGTCTCTAAAAGAATAAAAAAAAAAAGTGATACTATGGCACAGTGATATATTACAAATATACCATGACACTGAATAATTACCATAATCATTTACCCTGGTACATGGTCCTTCAAAGAATATCAACGTACCTTTACATCCTGGTAGTATTTGGTACTTTCTTTGCCATACCATTTAACAATACAAAATATGTATTATCCATTTTATCAATTATTATTCATTATATCTGAAACATGGCTCTTAATAACAGCAAATATACACTGACGTAAAAGATGATAATAGCAAATATAGCACTGATGTTTGAGGATCTGAGCCACACCTTTAAGGCACCATAATTTAACACGTGACAACCATAGCTGAGCTAAATCAAACAGTCGCACCAAATAACACACCTTTTCTCAATAACACCTATGACTTACCCGAGCTAATAGAGGATATGCAAGTCCAAGAATTCCCTGCCAGTTGATTCCAGGCAGAAAGAAGCCTTCTGAGGCGAGGATTGCGGCTATGTTGATGGTGATGGCACCATTGGGCCCTTGAGGAATGGTGATGTGGTCAGTTCCCAGTTCCCCCTCCCATTCTCCCTGTGTGTATTTTACTGCAACTCCCCTCCCGGAGCTCTGATACGTATTGGAACTGAGCAGAACATAATAACACACTGCTGAACTTGCAAACATGACTCACTGACACACGTTAAAATACTTAAAATATTGTAATATAATGAATGTAAAGGTTTTGTCTGGATGCTGTGTTATAAAAAAATGTGATGTAGTGGTAATGTGTGTTTTGATGTTACAGTACTTTGTTGTAGTAGAATGAGATATTGGGATAGAATCTGTTATACTGGTGGGATTTAAGGATTTTATCTTACAATACTCTGTTACAGTAGTGTATGATGTAACTAAAGATGTGTACAGTGCGCAGTTATACAGTAGTAGTGTGTGATGTAGTGATTGTGGACTTGCAGTACTCTGTTATACAGTATAGTGAGTGATGTAGTAATTGTGATCTTACAGTGCTATGTTGAAATAGTGTGTGATGTGATCTTACAGTGCTCTGTTAAAGTAGTGTGTGATGTAGTGACTGAGGTCTTCCAGTGCTCTGTTATACAGTAGTAAAGTGTGATGTAGGGATGTGATCTTACAGTGCTCTGTTATAGTAGTGTGTGATGTAGGGATATGATCTTACAGTGCACTTTTATAGCATTGTTTGAAGTAGGGATGTGATCTTACAGTGCTCAGTTGTACTGTAGTGTGTGATGTAGGGATGTGATCTTACAGTGCTCTGTTAAAATAGTGTGTGATGTAGTGATTGTGATCTTAAGCTTCTGTTAAAGTAGTGTGTGATGAAGGGATGTGATCTTACAGTGGTCTGTTATAGTAGTGTGTGATGAAGGGATGTGATCTTACAGTGGTCTGTTATATTAGTGTGTGATGAAGGGATGTGATCTTACAGTGGTCTGTTATATTAGTGTGTGATGAAGGGATGTGATCTTACAGTGGTCTGTTATAGTGATGTGTGATATAGGAATGTGATTTTACAGTGATCAGTTATAGTAGTGTGTGATGAAGGGATGTAATTTTACAGTGATCAGTTATAGTAGTGTGTGATGATGGGATGTGATCTTACAGTGGTCTGTTATAGTGATGTGTGATATAGGAATGTGATTTTACAGTGATCAGTTATAGTAGTGTGTGATGAAGGGATGTAATTTTACAGTGATCAGTTATAGTAGTGTGTGATGAAGGGATGTGATCTTACAGTGGTCTGTTATAGTAGTGTGTGATGAAGGGATGTGATCTTACAGTGGTCTGTTATATTAGTGTGTGATGAAGGGATGTGATCTTACAGTGGTCTGTTATATTAGTGTGTGATGAAGGGATGTGATCTTACAGTGCTCTGTTATAGTGATGTGTGATATAGGAATGTGATTTTACAGTGATCAGGTATAGTAGTGTGATGTAGGGATGTGATCTTACAGTGGTCTGTTATATTAGTGTGTGATGAAGGGATGTGATCTTACAGTGGTCTGTTATAGTGATGTGTGATATAGGAATGTGATTTTACAGTGATCAGTTATAGTAGTGTGTGATGAAGGGATGTAATTTTACAGTGATCAGTTATAGTAGTGTGTGATGTAGGGATGTGATCTTACAGTGGTCTGTTATAGTGATGTGTGATATAGGAATGTGATTTTACAGTGATCAGTTATAGTAGTGTGTGATGAAGGGATGTGATCTTACAGTGCTCTGTTATAGTGATGTGTGATATAGGAATGTGATTTTACAGTGATCAGGTATAGTAGTGTGTGATGTAGGGACGTAATTTTACAGTGGTCTGTTATAGTAGTGTGTGATGTAGGGACGTAATTTTACAGTGGTCTGTTATAGTAGTGTGTGATGTAGGGATGTAATTTTACAGTGATCAGTTATAGTAGTGTGTGATGTAGGGACGTAATTTTACAGTGGTCTGTTATAGTAGTGTGTGATGTAGGGACGTAATTTTACAGTGATCAGTTATAGTAGTGTGTGATGTAGGGACGTAATTTTACAGTGGTCTGTTATAGTAGTGTGTGATGTAGGGACGTAATTTTACAGTGGTCTGTTATAGTAGTGTGTGATGTAGGGATGTAATTTTACAGTGGTCTGTTATAGTAGTGTGTGATGTAGGGATGTAATTTTACAGTGATCAGTTATAGTAGTGTGTGATGTAGGGATTAGAGTTCGGATTGGGCCGCATTTTTCTGTCCGAGCCCGGCCCGCGTCCGACAGAGCAGTAACCGAACCCGACCCGAGCCCGACAAGCATTAAGATATTTATGTCCGAGCCCGATCCCAGCCCGACACAGTTAAAATCTCTTTTTTTTCTCATACTAATGACACATGCACTTTTTTTGTGTGGAAAGCCCGCTTTTATTAAGCAACTGTAGGAAAGCGTTCGGAAATGTCAACAGATGAGAGCATCAGTGCACACTGGGCAAAAAGCGCCGTTATAACACAGGCGCACTATCGCGCTGATGTGACCGAGCCCGACCCGAACCCGAGCATCCTTTCTAAATATCTGTCCGAACCCGGCCCGGCCCGTCGGGTTCCGTCGGGCTCGGCTCGGGTATCCATCCTCTAGTAGGGATGTAATTTTACAGTGATCAGTTATAGTAGTGTGTGATGTAGGGATGTGATCTTACAGTGCTCTGTTATAGTGATGTGTGATATAGGAATGTGATTTTACAGTGATCAGTTATAGTAGTGTGTGATGAAGGGATGTGATCTTACAGTGCTCTGTTATAGTGATATGTGATTTTACAGTGATCAGTTATAGTAGTGTGTGATGAAGGGATGTGATCTTACAGTGCTCTGTTATAGTGATGTGTGATATAGGAATGTGATTTTACAGTGATCAGGTATAGTAGTGTGATGTAGGGATGTGATTTTACAGTGGTCTGTTATAGTAGTATGTGATGTAGGGATGTGATTTTACAGTGATCAGTTATAGTAGTGTGTGATGTAGGGATGTGATTTTACAGTGATCAGTTATAGTAGTGTGTGATGTAGGGATATAATTTTACAGTGATCAGTTATAGTAGTGTGATGTAGGGATGTGATTTTACAGTGATCAGTTATAGTAGTGTGTGATGAAGGGATGTGATCTTACAGTGGTCTGTTATAGTAGTGTGTGATGTAGGGATGTGATTTTACAGTGATCAGTTATAGTAGTGTGTGATGAAGGGATGTGATTTTACAGTGGTCTGTTATAGTAGTGTGTGATGTAGGGATGTAATTTTACAGTGGTCTGTTATAGTAGTGTGTGATGTAGGGATGTAATTTTACAGTGGTCTGTTATAGTAGTGTGTGATGTAGGGATGTGATTTTACAGTGGTCTGTTATAGTAGTGTGTGATGTAGGGATGTAATTTTACAGTGGTCTGTTATAGTAGTGTGTGATGTAGGGATGTAATTTTACAGTGATCTGTTATATTAGTGTGTGATGTAGGGATGTAATTTTACAGTGGTCTGTTATAGTAGTGTGTGATGTAGGGATGTAATTTTACAGTGGTCTGTTATAGTAGTGTGTGATGTAGGGATGTAATTTTACAGTGATCTGTTATATTAGTGTGTGATGTAGGGATGTGATTTTACAGTGGTCTGTTATAGTAGTGTGTGATGTAGGGATGTAATTTTACAGTGGTCTGTTATAGTAGTGTGTGATGTAGGGATGTGATTTTACAGTGGTCTGTTATAGTAGTGTGTGATGTAGGGATGTAATTTTACAGTGGTCTGTTATAGTAGTGTGTGATGTAGGGATGTAATTTTACAGTGGTCTGTTATAGTAGTGTGTGATGTAGGGATGTGATTTTACAGTGGTCTGTTATAGTAGTGTGTGATGTAGGGATGTAATTTTACAGTGGTCTGTTATAGTAGTGTGTGATGTAGGGATGTAATTTTACAGTGGTCTTATATTAGTGTGTGATGTAGGGATGTGATTTTACAGTGATCAGTTATAGTAGTGTGTGATGTAGGGATGTAATTTTACAGTGGTCTGTTATAGTAGTGTGTGATGTAGGGATGTAATTTTACAGTGATCAGTTATAGTAGTGTGTGATGTAGGGATGTAATTTTACAGTGATCAGTTATAGTAGTGTGTGATGTAGGGATTAGAGTTCGGATCGGGCCGCATTTTTCTGTCCGAGCCCGGCCAGCGTCCGACAGAGCAGTAACCGAACCCGACCCGAGCCCGACAAGCATTAAGATATTTATGTCCGAGCCCGATCCCAGCCCGACACAGTTAAAATCTCTTTTTTTTTCTCATACTAATGACACATGCACTTTTTTTGTGTGGAAAGCCCGCTTTTATTAAGCAACTGTAGGAAAGCGTTCGGAAATGTCAACAGATGAGAGCATCAGTGCACACTGGGCAAAAAGCGCCGTTATAACACAGGCGCACTATCGCGCTGATGTGACCGAGCCCGACCCGAACCCGAGCATCCTTTCTAAATATCTGTCCGAACCCGGCCCGGCCCGTCGGGTTCCGTCGGGTAACTTCGGGCTCGGCTCGGGTATCCATCCTCTAGTAGGGATGTAATTTTACAGTGATCAGTTATAGTAGTGTGTGATGTAGGGATGTGATCTTACAGTGATCAGTTATAGTAGTGTGTGATGAAGGGATGTGATCTTACAGTGCTCTGTTATAGTGATGTGTGATGTAGGGATGTGATTTTACAGTGATCAGTTATAGTAGTGTGTGATGTAGGGACGTAATTTTACAGTGGTCTGTTATAGTAGTGTGTGATGTAGGGATGTAATTTTACAGTGATCAGTTATAGTAGTGTGTGATGAAGGAATGTGATTTTACAGTGGTCTGTTATAGTAGTGTGTGATGTAGGGATGTGATTTTACAGTGATCAGTTATAGTAGTGTGATGTAGGGATGTGATTTTACAGTGATCAGTTATAGTAGTGTGTGATGAAGGGATGTGATCTTACAGTGGTCTGTTATAGTAGTGTGTGATGTAGGGATGTGATTTTACAGTGATCAGTTATAGTAGTGTGTGATGAAGGGATGTGATCTTACAGTGGTCTGTTATAGTAGTGTGATGTAGGGATGTGATTTTACAGTGATCAGTTATAGTAGTGTGTGATGAAGGGATGTGATTTTACAGTGATCAGTTATAGTAGTGTGTGATGTAGGGATGTGATTTTACAGTGATCAGTTATAGTAGTGTGTGATGTAGGGACGTAATTTTACAGTGGTCTGTTATAGTAGTGTGTGATGTAGGGACGTAATTTTACAGTGGTCTGTTATAGTAGTGTGTGATGTAGGGATGTAATTTTACAGTGATCAGTTATAGTAGTGTGTGATGTAGGGACGTAATTTTACAGTGGTCTGTTATAGTAGTGTGTGATGTAGGGACGTAATTTTACAGTGATCAGTTATAGTAGTGTGTGATGTAGGGACGTAATTTTACAGTGGTCTGTTATAGTAGTGTGTGATGTAGGGACGTAATTTTACAGTGGTCTGTTATAGTAGTGTGTGATGTAGGGATGTAATTTTACAGTGGTCTGTTATAGTAGTGTGTGATGTAGGGATGTAATTTTACAGTGATCAGTTATAGTAGTGTGTGATGTAGGGATGTGATTTTACAGTGATCAGTTATAGTAGTGTGTGATGTAGGGATGTGATTTTACAGTGATCAGTTATAGTAGTGTGTGATGTAGGGATGTGATTTTACAGTGATCAGTTATAGTAGTGTGTGATGTAGGGATGTGATCTTACAGTGCTCTCTGTTATAGTGATGTGTGATATAGGGATGTGATTTTACAGTGATCAGTTATAGTAGTGTGTGATGTAGGGATGTAATTTTACAGTGATCAGTTATAGTAGTGTGTGATATAGGAATGTGATTTTACAGTGATCAGTTATAGTAGTGTGTGATATAGGAATGTGATTTTACAGTGATCAGTTATAGTAGTGTGTGATATAGGAATGTGATTTTACAGTGATTAGTTATAGTAGTGTGTGATATAGGAATGTGATTTTACAGTGATCAGTTATAGTAGTGTGTGATATAGGAATGTGATTTTACAGTGATCAGTTATAGTAGTGTGTGATATAGGAATGTGATTTTACAGTGATCAGTTATAGTAGTGTGTGATATAGGAATGTGATTTTACAGTGATCAGTTATAGTAGTGTGTGATATAGGAATGTGATTTTACAGTGATCAGTTATAGTAGTGTGTGATGTAGGGATGTGATCTTACAGTGATCAGTTATAGTAGTGTGTGATATAGGAATGTGATTTTACAGTGATCAGGTATAGTAGTGTGTGATATAGGAATGTGATTTTACAGTGATCAGTTATAGTAGTGTGTGATGTAGGGATGTGATTTTACAGTGATCAGTTATAGTAGTGTGTGATATAGGAATGTGATTTTACAGTGATCAGGTATAGTAGTGTGTGATATAGGGATGTAATTTTACAGTGATCAGTTATAGTAGTGTGTGATGTAGGGACGTAATTTTACAGTGGTCTGTTATAGTAGTGTGTGATGTAGGGATGTGATTTTACAGTGATCAGTTATAGTAGTGTGTGATGTAGGGATGTGATTTTACAGTGATCAGTTATAGTAGTGTGTGATGTAGGGATGTGATCTTACAGTGCTCTGTTATAGTGATGTGTGATATAGGGATGTGATTTTACAGTGATCAGTTATAGTAGTGTGTGATGTAGGGATGTAATTTTACAGTGATCAGTTATAGTAGTGTGTGATATAGGAATGTGATTTTACAGTGATCAGTTATAGTAGTGTGTGATATAGGAATGTGATTTTACAGTGATCAGTTATAGTAGTGTGTGATATAGGAATGTGATTTTACAGTGATCAGTTATAGTAGTGTGTGATATAGGAATGTGATTTTACAGTGATCAGTTATAGTAGTGTGTGATATAGGAATGTGATTTTACAGTGATCAGTTATAGTAGTGTGTGATATAGGAATGTGATTTTACAGTGATCAGTTATAGTAGTGTGTGATATAGGAATGTGATTTTACAGTGATCAGTTATAGTAGTGTGTGATATAGGAATGTGATTTTACAGTGATCAGTTATAGTAGTGTGTGATGTAGGGATGTGATCTTACAGTGATCAGTTATAGTAGTGTGTGATATAGGAATGTGATTTTACAGTGATCAGGTATAGTAGTGTGTGATATAGGAATGTGATTTTACAGTGATCAGTTATAGTAGTGTGTGATGTAGGGATGTGATTTTACAGTGATCAGTTATAGTAGTGTGTGATATAGGAATGTGATTTTACAGTGATCAGGTATAGTAGTGTGTGATATAGGAATGTGATCTTACAGTGATCAGTTATAGTAGTGTGTGATGTAGGGATGTGATTTTACAGTGATCAGTTATAGTAGTGTGTGATATAGGAATGTGATTTTACAGTGATCAGGTATAGTAGTGTGTGATATAGGGATGTGATCTTACAGTGCTCTGTTATAGTGATGTGTGATATAGGAATGTGATTTTACAGTGATCAGTTATAGTAGTGTGTGATGAAGGGATGTGATCTTACAGTGCTCTGTTATAGTGATATGTGATTTTACAGTGATCAGTTATAGTAGTGTGTGATGAAGGGATGTGATCTTACAGTGCTCTGTTATAGTGATGTGTGATATAGGAATGTGATTTTACAGTGATCAGTTATAGTAGTGTGTGATGAAGGGATGTGATCTTACAGTGCTCTGTTATAGTGATATGTGATTTTACAGTGATCAGTTATAGTAGTGTGTGATGAAGGGATGTGATCTTACAGTGCTCTGTTATAGTGATGTGTGATGTAGGGATGTGATTTTACAGTGATCAGTTATAGTAGTGTGTGATGTAGGGACGTAATTTTACAGTGGTCTGTTATAGTAGTGTGTGATGTAGGGATGTAATTTTACAGTGATCAGTTATAGTAGTGTGTGATGAAGGGATGTGATCTTACAGTGCTCTGTTATAGTGATGTGTGATATAGGAATGTGATTTTACAGTGATCAGGTATAGTAGTGTGATGTAGGGATGTGATTTTACAGTGGTCTGTTATAGTAGTGTGTGATGTAGGGACGTAATTTTACAGTGGTCTGTTATAGTAGTGTGTGATGTAGGGATGTAATTTTACAGTGATCAGTTATAGTAGTGTGTGATGTAGGGACGTAATTTTACAGTGGTCTGTTATAGTAGTGTGTGATGTAGGGACGTAATTTTACAGTGATCAGTTATAGTAGTGTGTGATGTAGGGACGTAATTTTACAGTGGTCTGTTATAGTAGTGTGTGATGTAGGGACGTAATTTTACAGTGGTCTGTTATAGTAGTGTGTGATGTAGGGATGTAATTTTACAGTGGTCTGTTATAGTAGTGTGTGATGTAGGGATGTAATTTTACAGTGATCAGTTATAGTAGTGTGTGATGTAGGGATGTGATTTTACAGTGATCAGTTATAGTAGTGTGTGATGTAGGGATGTGATTTTACAGTGATCAGTTATAGTAGTGTGTGATGTAGGGATGTGATCTTACAGTGCTCTGTTATAGTGATGTGTGATATAGGGATGTGATTTTACAGTGATCAGTTATAGTAGTGTGTGATGTAGGGATGTAATTTTACAGTGATCAGTTATAGTAGTGTGTGATATAGGAATGTGATTTTACAGTGATCAGTTATAGTAGTGTGTGATATAGGAATGTGATTTTACAGTGATCAGTTATAGTAGTGTGTGATATAGGAATGTGATTTTACAGTGATCAGTTATAGTAGTGTGTGATATAGGAATGTGATTTTACAATGATCAGTTATAGTAGTGTGTGATATAGGAATGTGATTTTACAGTGATCAGTTATAGTAGTGTGTGATATAGGAATGTGATTTTACAGTGATCAGTTATAGTAGTGTGTGATATAGGAATGTGATTTTACAGTGATCAGTTATTGTAGTGTGTGATATAGGAATGTGATTTTACAGTGATCAGTTATAGTAGTGTGTGATGTAGGGATGTGATCTTACAGTGATCAGTTATAGTAGTGTGTGATATAGGAATGTGATTTTACAGTGATCAGGTATAGTAGTGTGTGATATAGGAATGTGATTTTACAGTGATCAGTTATAGTAGTGTGTGATGTAGGGATGTGATTTTACAGTGATCAGTTATAGTAGTGTGTGATATAGGAATGTGATTTTACAGTGATCAGGTATAGTAGTGTGTGATATAGGAATGTGATCTTACAGTGATCAGTTATAGTAGTGTGTGATGTAGGGATGTGATTTTACAGTGATCAGTTATAGTAGTGTATGATATAGGAATGTGATTTTACAGTGATCAGGTATAGTAGTGTGTGATATAGGGATGTGATCTTACAGTGCTCTGTTATAGTGATGTGTGATATAGGAATGTGATTTTACAGTGATCAGTTATAGTAGTGTGTGATGAAGGGATGTGATCTTACAGTGCTCTGTTATAGTGATATGTGATTTTACAGTGATCAGTTATAGTAGTGTGTGATGAAGGGATGTGATCTTACAGTTCTCTGTTATAGTGATGTGTGATATAGGAATGTGATCTTACAGTGCTGTTATAGTGATGTGTGATGTAGGGATGTGATCTTACAGTGCTGTTATAGTGATGTGTGATGTAGGAGTGTGATCTTACAGTGCTCTGTTATAGTGATGTGTGATATAGGAATGTGATCTTACAGTGCTGTTATAGTGATGTGTGATGCAGGAATGTGATCTTACAGTGCTGTTATAGTGATGTGTGATGTAGGAGTGTGATCTTACAGTGCTCTGTTAAAGTAGTGTGTGATGTAGGGATGTGCTGCTCCAGCTACAGCAAAATTGCTGCTTCCAGTATCAACCAGGATGTTCAACTGCAAAGACAGAAAAACTGATGTCATTATCTTATGTATTAACATATAACTGGTCAGTTTTTTAATGTATTAGTTGCACAAAGTTGTTTACACCGCGCTCTTGCATAGCTTGAACTTTCGTTTAGGTGCGTCAATCCATTAAATCACTTCATAACAAAACAACGATTCGCACTCACATGTAACAGTCTTTACATTTAATTAGCCATTTTTTCACCAACAGGGCATGGACACACACGTTTCGTCTCACAGGCCTTCTTCAATGTGTTGTTCACACTAAAGAAGGGCTGTGAGCAGAAACGTTTGTTCATGTGAGTGCGAATCGTAGTTTTGTTTTTATTTATTAGTTGGAAATTTTTTTCAAAGGAATGCTTTGCATTAAATACAGCTCATGATCATCTGTGACATGCTGTTGATTACCACAGAAAATAAACAACATCCCCCTAAAATACCATATAGTTGTTTTATACCATATCTTTATTTTTTATGATCATCAATTTGAAAACTTAAATTTCAAAATAAAATTAATTATATACTTATTAATCAAATTAGTCATAATCAGTTTATATCTGATTTATATATTTTATGCTCACTTGTCAACCACCTAAATACCATCAAACGCTGCTGGCACAGAGCCCTCCAATTTAGCCTCTCCACACATATGTTTCTGTTTGCCAGGCGCTTGTGAGGCGGTCACGGCAGTTGGAATAATGTTGTTGGAGCGCTGGTTCAACGAGGGGGAACTAATGAGATAACAGAGCTGTGCCATCTCACCCAGTTGCCAAAGAGGCCATTATGGGCATTCCTCATCGTTAACGCCATCATAATATACACACAGATCTGCTCCACTGCACTGATCCTAACAGCTTCATTTAAAAACACTTAAACTCTTAAACCCAGGAACGCATTTTAATGCTGTGTTTGAATTAAACGTTATGGAAAATCTCAAGTTGTTATTAAGTAATGATTTTTATATGTTGTTTTAAGGAGGAGAAAAAGTGAGAAAGATTGGCTTCAGCTACGTTTGAAATTGAATACTATTGTTATATAGTACATTGTACATTGTCCAGTTATGAATACAACACATTTGCACACTATCCACACGTAACCAATGATAATGGCTGGCTATTTACACATGAGGCGGCAAGCTTCATTTAATAACTTTCCTTTAAGGAAATAATTACTTGTTACGGAAATACTATACTTAATCAACTGAGTGTAATGTTTTCGGACCCTTAATTGCATATTGTAGTTTAAATTTATATTGAATGCAAGTTTTTTTGTCTCACTTAAGTGCTAAAGTTACTTCTTTATTTGGTATTTTAGACTTACTTTTGTTGTCTGAAATATAGATAAAGTATACTACCGAAACACTGATGAGCATTTATGGCCAATGTTATGTTTAACTTAAAGTAAAGTGTGTTAAGAAACACTGTCATTAAAGTTTATGTTTAAGTGGCTTTTTTTTTCATTAATATTATATTATCTGCAAGTACTATCTACAAGTTATTTTTTAAGGGGGTATAAGATTTAAAGTAGCCACATACTTACAGTACACTTCTTTTTAACAAGGGTTAAACATTACAAATCATGGTTATTTACATTAATAAGTAAACTGATTAGAACAAGCTGCTGTCGCTTTGTAAAGTATTGCGGAAATAGAATGAATCGTATGTTAGACCTTGTTTTTGCAGGGTTTGAAAGAAATTCAAGAGGAATAATCTTCTTATTGTGCTTAACTAGAGACCTTTCCAAATAAGCAGAAATGTGATCAGAGTTGCCTGTTATTGTGTGTAATTTCTCATTCCTTGACGGCTTTAACTCAACAAGACAATTATTAAGTACAAATTCTCAGGCAAACAGCACAAGCGTTGTTTCCCACCAGGCTACAATCTTCGGTCTTCAGTGGAAAAACACAGAAACTGTTTGTGGTTATTCAATTAAAGAATGCAAATTATCATTGCTATTGTAGGTATTATTTTCGAAGCGATGTAAAATTACTCCTAAAACCAGTAGTAACAGTGATCCTTGGCCTCACCAATACTAAGTCTGGAGGATACATTAAGGACACTTTCTTCACTTTGGCAATGTTCCTGCCACTTCTTGTCTGGTATGAAAAATCCAGCCATGCTACAGTCATGACTACTGGCTACTTCCAGTAAACACGAAGTCTGTCCGCAACAGGGCCCTGGCACACACATACTTCTCTTGGTTCCAAGAATCTGGCCCCTTCCCTGTGCTTGTCTCTCCCTGTACTCCTCCTCACTGCACTCCCATGGCTCTTCTACTGGTGAAGCGGGCTCTAATCACCCCTATCGAGGTGGCTTAGCTAATTGGCAGGCGCTCTGTCACTGGGAACGCATCTGCTACCTGTTTGTACCAATTAGCAGATGTGAGCCACTCCAGTCCGACGCCTCCGCACATACGACAGATTCCGCAATTAGTGGCTCGTTTAGAAAGAGCGCCTCAATTAACATGAGTACCCTTAATTACATATTCGCAGAGGATGCGGGAAGATCCTGGCCTCTTGCAGTTCACCTTACTCATTCAATTGTGATGAGATGAGAGAATAAACATGATGTTCAGTGACACTGCATTTCATTACAATATTTCCAGAGAGACACGCCACGTGACGAATTATGATCACTTATATTCAAGCTTGATTTTCTAAAGAGAGAGGAATGCAATTGAATGCATCCATTTTTGAACTGAATTTAAGTAGTGATGTTTGTTTTGGATGAGCCCTTCATTTTTAGCTTTAGGAATTTCAACAAACCTAAATCAAAATGCATTTTAATGTTTTTGAGTAGCATAAAGACAAACAAAGCCTTACCAAACAAAGTCTTAACAACATGATGAAAAAAGCCTCATTAAAAATTCTTAAAAAGGAATCTTTCTAAAGTAGTTTGGCATAGACTTCTATGACTGTGTGTAACAGATAATTTTACCCTAAATATCACAAGGCAAGATAAGTTGTAAAAATGTTTATAGATTGATAATTTGAGATTTTTTCTTTTTACACCCTTTTACCTTGAAAAATACATTTTAAAACTTAGGCTTAAACTAGAAGTTATTTGAGATGAGAAGCATGATATAAAAGCCTGTAATTCTGTACTGTTTGTAGTTTTGAATTAGCAAATTCTGCCTTTTATGCTCATACAAAATAAGTTGTTTCTTTCAACATAACTTCTGATGTTCATTCATGTTTATAATGTGCTACAACTTGTAGTAAAGAGGAAGACAAGAGGCATGTACAGCAATCTGTTGGTTGCCTCAATAATATTGTGCTTTCCCTGGCTCACCTGTTATCCAACTGACACGTGCAGTGACTACTTAGGCCAAATATTTTGGCCAAATTTGTCATTCACTTTGAATCCATTATCCGTGCCTTTCTGAATAGTGTAATAAGGCACATCCCTACAAATTATTAACCAAATTGTGGGGAGATTTCATATTTCACAATTTCGTTACGAAGTTTTTGATAAGAAAGAGAAACTGATAACGGCAATACCAACTGACCATAAAGCCTGTACAGAGAAGTGGACACACGCGCCTCCTTCAGGCCCTAATCTGAGTCAGCTGCTCTCATTGAGGGGCCTGCTGTCATGTGAACCCATGTGAGTTGGCTCTTACATATTCTCAGCACAAAGATCAAGGGCTCTTTGGTCTCCATCCTGCGCCCAAGGCATCTCATAGAGACTTTCACATCACATGCTTCTTGAACTGATATGCTCTTAAAAGGTGAAACACTGCTTTGAGATCAGTGTAGCCTACAGTACCCATCTACTCTGATGTTTAACAGCTGATCAGAAATCAGCTGAGTTTTAAACAAAGCTGTGGAGGTCAAACCATATGAAAACTGTTGAAACAGATGAAGTACAGCGGTCTGAAATATATGTGGACACTTAAGTCACAATCACAAATGTCTTATTTTCATTATGTAAAATATAAAATATAACACATTTTCTCAGAATTATAGTAACTTGACTCTTCTATCTTAACTCTAACTGGTCCCAAAGAAACTGTTGTGAAATTGCTTCCTCTTTTGTGGTTATGTGTGTCTGTGCTATCTTTCTTTAAAATAAATAATGGCTGATTTGATGTTTGGTTATCTATGAACGACATTCATTTGTTTGTGAGACTTAAATGTCCACATACTTTCAAATAATAATGCAGAATCTAGTTAAAATATTTAAAAGCTCCGATGTAAGACAGTTACAAAATAAATAAATACACCGTTACAAAACACTTAACGTACAAAAGGAAAAATGAAAGTGAAAAGAGGTATCAAAATGTAAAAAAAAAAAAACATACCGTTTGTCCCGGAGTCCCAATGACCATCTGCATGTAATATCCCCTACCAGAGTCTCCTTTTAAATTATTGATCATGTCCAGAAAGTTGACAATCCCAGCTGGATCTGATGCCAGGGAAAGTCCATTCTCCGCTGAGCTTTTATTCTGGCGCAAAGACCTGAGGTCCAGCTGCACGGATGCGTTGAATTTCCCCGCAAACATTTTTAAAGGTATTTTAAACACTGAATGAGACGTCCAGAAGGAAAGACAAAGTAGCAAAAGCCCGTAGAGCCGCATCTCGCCAAACTTCAAGTTGACCAGACAGACAACACTCAGCTTTGCTTCCAAGTGCAGAACTCTATCATTGATAGTTTCATTGTCATTATTAGTTATGGGAATAATCTTCAGCAGAGAGTATGTGAACCAGACAGATGCCGCAGGGATATAAAGTATGTGTGCAATGTGTTCAATTGATAACTTCCTGAAAAGAGCATTTGACGGATATGACGAGCATATCCAAACATTCCAGCGTTTAATGAGGGCCAGAGACACGGGAAAGGGAAAGACTACTGGGTTGTGGCTTTAAAAGTTTGTTTGCTGTGGCTGCTACAGCATTTTTGAGCGGCTAGGCAGGGAGAACGCTATCGGAACGCCAAGGTGACGTTTAAATGCTTAAGACGACAGTTCTCGATGTTTTGAAAGTCTGCAATGCACAGGGTAAAAAAAAAAATCTTTGGAGAGTAATGTTTAATCTTACTGTTTTAATAAGTAGCCTATTCTAAGAAAGTAAGCACTATGTATCTACAGGTGTGCACTGTTTTCTTAATGTCCATAACCCGTCATCTTCTGATGATTTAGAGCGATTTGAGTTAATATAGGGACTAAAATACATCTGGTAAAATAAAACAGTAGGTTTAAAGTTATTTAAAATAAATAATTACATTTTGTTTGGAGGTGGCGAATTGTTTTGATAGCCTATCTAATGCAATGACATTTATTCATAACATTTTTGGGGGCTCTTGTGTGGGTTATATTATAATTAGATATTAAATATATATATTTATATTAAAAATAGGCTGCACGAGCAGTATTAAAACATTCAGTTTATTGTCTTGCAATACCATTGATAGTCGGATGAGGGCATAGTTTACCGCTCCCCCACCGAACCCCCACTTAACAAACTGTGCGGTAAATGAGGGAGATTATCGGAGTGAGCAGGCTAACAGTTTACTGTCCAAATCGCCTTTACTGGAACATTGCTTCCTAATCTTCGCCGAACCCTGATTGGAACAAGACTTGAGAGGCAAGACAGAGAACCAGTCAGAGCTAAATGCACCGGTCTCATTTTAAGACAACACCCATCTTTCACAGAACCACTGCCATTTTAACACATCACGTTCAGACACTTTTGTGTGGAGAGATGGTGGTTTATATGGCATTTTATATTCGAAGTAATTTAGTAGCCATAATCGTTTGACAAACACTCAAATATGATTAATTCAAATATTTACTGTAAAAAAAATAATAATTAAAAAAATATATATTTAAAGTAAAATCTTAGTAAAAACCTTTGACCACTGATCAAGCATTTTTTCTTTTAACAATTACAATGAAGTGTTTCCTTATATTTTATATTAAACCTAATATTTAATTAAGGCTATTAACAGCATATGCTCTCTGCCAGTGATAATACCCTTCTCTCATTCTGTGTCCACCCTGAAACCGACCACCTGTTGTACATTTCTGCCGCTCGACCTAAGACCTGGACACGTTCCTCAATAGAATAATCTCCACGCCTTGCGCTGACCGAATTACTGAAGCATCTCTAAGTCCATAATGCTTGTCTTAGACGTGGTGCATCTGTTGGCATCTTGCATGGTGATATTGTGTAAAAACAGGCAGGGAAGAGGAGTTGGACAATCTGGGATTAAGGGGGAGAAAGGAGGGGGATGTGTGTGGTAATGACCTGTCCACAAAGTTCATTTTCAACCTCAACCATTTAGTTTGCAGGTGATGGGGCAGATTTTGTGGGTTATTAAAGCAGTGATCCAGTTCCAATTGCAGGCAAAGTGCAATTGCATTTCCTGTAAGAGAGAAAGTTCAAAAACACTAGAAGCATCCCTATTATAATTATTAGAACAATTCTCAAATTTACTTTAGTGAACTTTAATGGAATTAAAATAAAACCTAATAAAATAATAATGTTTTTCTAATTCATCTGCTTTGCATGTACTAATTTGTTAATTCACTGCAGTCATCTGAATGTTTACAGCTTGTTTTATGTTGTTTCATATCTCCAGTGTGTACTTGCGTAACTGCTAAATTGAATCAGACAGTGTTTCTGCTAAAAGCATGTTTAAAGATTCATCATTAGTAACTTATAATTATTAGTAACTAGTAAATTCACACTGGTTATGTTTTTAAAGAAGAGTCTCTGAGCAACAGGACAACACATCTAGTTGACATACATTTAGTCTTAAAGGAGTTTGCTTTGAAGAATAGCTTTTCAGACTTTTCAAAATAGACCAAACCAGCTTGTTTGAGACTTACAGTGAGTTTAATATATTAAACTAAAGATCACAGCCTATACTTTGTTGTGCAGAAGACTTGTTAAGTCGTGATGTAATGAAAGCTGTTTCTGGGTCCAAGCCTCTACTCCTTTTACTTAACAGTAAGTACTTAATACTTAACAGCCCTTTATAGCCACTGATTATTCATATTACACATTTAAGCTAAACTTTTAAAACACTACACTACAGTCTCTGTGCTCACAGTGTCCCAGACGCAAATATTTTCATGATTTATAAAAGATTAATCATTGTCTAGCCATCTGGGAGTTCGGTATGAAGATAAGGCTTAGGATTTAGGACGTTTTTTGCAAGATGATATCACATTGCGAGTGTTTATTAGCACCATTTATTGCTTTCTTGTGGCATCCGATAGAGTGTTTGGACCCGGAAGTGGTGACGTGTGACATTAATGACATCAAAAACATCTTTTAATCTAATCTCTTAGTTGTTCACTCAAATTAAATGGAAAGAAATGCTTTACATATTTTTCTTCTGAAAAATAAACCCTAGCTGATCTCTCATGTGTTCTCTTCAAAGTTTTTAATATAGGTTTTAAAAGGTTAGGATAATCAGATGCATCAATGAAGTTTAGAAGAAACATCCATTTTTTAAAACTGCTATAATTTCAATTTAATTTATGTAACAGAACTAAAACATAACTGGCCAGCTTTCTTTCTTTCTTTTTTGCTTTCTGCTTGCTTGTTTTGTAGGCATTCAGAACCTAATGTTCACCTCCACTAGGTTTTCCACATCCAGTCTGTTTTTGGTATGTCCGTACTGCAGTGTGCATCGCTGCACATGATGCACGCTTCCTGACGACCCACTCAGCTGGCAGGGTTAAGCTCACCGTCCCTGTACCTGCCAGCTTGCTCTCTTAAGGGGCATCGCCCGCTTGCCATCTCTGAGGTATCACCCTCGCCCGCCATCTGCGCCCCGACAGACGCTCGTACACCACACTGCGCCGCAGCTGTTCCCAGGACAGCGGGAGGTCGAGTGGTGAAGTCTTGCTGCCACCCTCGCTGCCTCACGGTGCCCCCTGGGGCCGGAGCCGTTCTGCACTCGGCATCACAAACACCTTCTGTGATATGACTGCGAGGTGTGTTGATCACCGGCTCCTTTGAAAAAGAACTAGAGGACATAGAGGAGAAATGTTTTGGTTGGCTGGAATCACTATTAAAAGTTAAATCCACTTAGACATTACGTAGGCTACTTTCACACCACAGTTGAATGTGGCCCAAATCTGTTTCCTCCATGTGATACAGATATACTGTGGATGACAGTGTGTACCGCAAAAATCACTTTGATTCTGGGCCAATTCAGATCTGGCTCAATTTAATGTGGCTTGACACGATTTACCCTTGAAGAAGATGGAGTATAGGGAATATGGACCATTGAATGATGAGGTGTTAGAAACAAGAGGTTAAGGAGATCACCCAAAAATGAAAATTTGATGTTTATCTGCTTACCCCAGGGCATCCAGGATGTAGGTGACTTTGTTTTTTCAGTAGAACACAAACAAAGAGTTTTAACTCAAACCGTTGCAGTCTGTCAGTCTTATAATGGCAGTCAATGGGCACCAAATCTTTGAGAGTAAAAAAAAACATACACAGACATAACCAAATTAAACCCTGTGGCTCGTGACGATACATTGAGGTGTTAAGACACAAAACGATCGGTCTGTACAAGAAACTGAACAGTATTTATATCATTATTTACTTCTGATCCACCGCAACGTTCAACTGTCCGGAAGCGGAAGCGATCTGTCGCTAATTGTTAACACAGTGCATAGCGGCTACTAAAAATGGTGATTACTTGTGCTTATCCTGATTCTGGCAACCGATTAAAAACTGAAAGATTACGCTTCCTTGTGCAAACTCATTCGGGAGTGTTGGCTTTTCACCGACTACATTGCCAGAGCACGTTGATGCGTCATGTGCCGGCTGTTGTGAACGCACTCAATACAGTTGACCGTTGCAGTGAATCAGAGGTAAATAATGATATAAATACTGTTCAGTTTCTTGCACAGACCGATCATTTTGTGTCTTAACACCTCAATGCATCGTTACAAGCCGCAGGGTTTAATTTTGTTTTGTCTGTGTATGTTTTTTTGTTTTTTTTTTACTCTCAAAGATTTGGTGCCCATTGACTGCCATTATATGACTGCAACGGTTTGAGTTAAACATTTTCGTTGGTGTTCTACTGAAGAAACAAAGTCATCTACATGTTGGATGCCCTGGGGGTAAGCAGATAAACATCAAATTTTCATTTTTAGGTGAACAATCCATTTAAGGTTTTTAAATGGTTAGCATGGCCCTATTAACCCATGCCAGTATAAATACTGTTAGAAACCAGGGTCCATCACAAATAATAGTACAAATATCAACATCTAAAAGATGCTACTGTTTTTGCTCGATCGCTGTTTTTAGAATCCAGTATTATGTGTGAGATGCTGCAAAAATACTTGAGAAAAATCCACATTCAAAAACTCACAAAAAAAGGTTTAACATTTTATACATTTTAATTTTATAAACAAATGTACCTATCCTGTCAGCCGTTATACTGTTCATAGCACACGCTTTAACGTAAATGCGGCAGCGAGAGATGTAGCCTGTACCATTTCAAATTAAAGCGCATATGTGTCAGATTTGTGTCATGTTCAGCAGCGGCAGCTCTTAAAGTAATAGCAGCCAAATAACCTAAAGACCCAGCTGCTGTGATGTATGTCAATCAAAAAACAGACGAAAAAAAAAAGGGAAATTAATAACTTTTGTAGCTTTTGATTTATAACTTTATTCAATTTCTGTATATTTCCTGTTTGCTGACAGGCACACCCTGCAAAAAATGCTTTTCTTACTTAAATTTGTTGTCTTGTTTCCAGGCAAAATATCTATAACTTAAATTAAGAAGAATTTTCTAGACAAGCAAAAATTGTTGTCTTGTTTTCAGAAAACAGAAGTCAAAATTAGTTTTAGTTATTTTGAAACAAACAAAATAATCTGCCAATAGGGTAAACAAAATAATCTTGTTTTCTGCTCGAAATAAGATTATTTTACTTACCCCAGTGGCAGATTATTTTGCTTATTCTAAGCAAAAATCACTTAATTTTGACTTGTTTTTACTGAAAACAAGACAATTTTTACTTATCCTTCCTGATTTAAGAGTTTTTAGATATTTTGGCTAGAAACAACAGAAAATCTAAGTAAAAAAAAAAAAAAAAAAAAAAAAACATTTTTTTTTCCAGGTAAATAATGGGTTTATATGTAGATTGTTTTAAATTCACTTAAATTTAAATGTTCTGTCTGTTAAATGTTAAAATTGATAGCTCTCAATTATACTGTAATGTTGAATGACTTTAGTCAATGGTTAAATATTAGGATAAAAAGAAACAATTTTAGACATCAGTAATATTCGTATCAGTTATACCTTTAGTCATAAAAAAAAATATCTTTATGTTGATTTTACATTAATTTGAAGACTGAATGTGAAATTATTGCAATATAAAAGTATATTCTAAAACTAAGTTTAGGTGGGAATAATGGTGATTAATTTCAGAAAAAAATGTGGGATTATTTGGTTGATTTTTTTAATCGATGCTAACACAAACAAAAACAAAAAAACAAAATCAAGATCATATTATTTTCTTTCAGGAACACATACAGTGCTTGTATAACTTCACAAATATAAAATCGCAATGAATCATGTTTAATTAATTATATCAAATTAATTAACCACGTAAAATTAATGAGTTACACAATAAAAGTTTAATACTTCAAATTGGATGTTTGTTCACATTTCCAACCCTAAGTATGAGCAATAGTAATATGGATGCTTGCCTTCTTCAGTGTCCCCTAAAGCTGCCTGCATAGTTGTACATTTATTCAATCTTTAGAGGTAAAATCATATTCCAAAGAAATTGGCGCAATGCTGCAACAGACACAGTAGAATTACATTGTAGCCTCAGTGTGGTGGATGATGGGAAAAAAAGTGTCAGGTGTTATTGAACGCTGGTGTCTGTCCTCCCCCTGGAGGCTGAATGGATTCTGCCGAAATTATCACTGTCAAGGCCAATCCAATAAAGGTACAGCCTCTCCTATAAGCCCCTCTCCCTTTCAGACATTTCCCTTTCTCTCTCCCTTATAGATACATGTGTGTGTGTGTGTGTGTGTGTGTGTGTGTGTGTGTGTAAGTGTTAAATTTAAACCATGTGATCTGCTTCCCTCCTACCCGGTGTGTGTTGTGAGACAGTGTTCTGGTTCAGATAACAACGCTGTAATGAAACAAGGGAGCTCCCAGGCAAAGCGTATGCACACACACACACACACACACACACACACACACACACACACACACACACGCGATAGCAGTGCTGTAGTAGGGAATAAGAAAATGCATAGTGTGCTTTGCCCTTGGCTGCGTGCGAGTGATTGTGCATGGAGAACGGGGAATAGAGAACCGAGGAAGGAAAATAGGGGGGACTTCATACATTTTTATGACCGCACGAGATAAGGTCAGTTGTGTGCCATCGTTACTAGGCAACACTGCAACCCGGTATTGGATTGAGTTGTGAAGCTGAGCAGTCAAATTCACAAGCTTTATTGGACTCATCTCTTTTTATTTGTTTATTTATTTTACAGTTGTTCATGAGCAGAGTGACGCACTTGCTGGTCATTTATTCTAATTGCCAAAACACAAAACAATAATGACTATAGCAATCATCCACACAGACAGCTACTTAAAAATCTGAAATGTGAAATATGCTGGCTTCGCAGACAATATAATATAATATCAATATATAACAATATAATATATGTAGTTCCTAATCTTATCGGCCTAGAAAACCGCAGCTTTACATTTTCCACCAGTATTAGTACACGACATAACTACAGAAGAGTCAAGTTTTAAATAGGACAAATATTAAAACTCCTTGGTCATTTTTGAACGCGATGCTATTGGTCTAATAGGATTCAATGATCTATGCTAAAAGTGATATCACCAGAACAGGAGTGCAGCTGAATGGATTTCAAAAGGGTAAAACTCAACGCATTAATTCGGTGGGAGTTGGAGAATGAGCCTATTTCCAAAAAAGTGGAGTGTTCCTTTAAGATACACGACTAAGTCTATAGGACAATTAGGACCCATCTCTTTATGGACTCAGGTGTTTCAATCAGACCAGTTGCCACATGTGTATAAAATCAAGCATCTAGCCATGCAGTCTACACTTACAAACATTTGTGATAAAAAGGGTCATTCTGAAGAGCTCAGTGAAATCAAGCATGATGTGATGCCATCCTTACAGTAAGTCAATTTGTGAAACTTCACTGTAATTTATGAGCAGCAGCAACTCAGCCATAAAGCAGAAGACCAGTAAAGTCACAGAACAGTGAGTGTTAAGGCACATGGTGCGTAAAAGTTGCCAACACTCTGCTGATTCTATAGCTGAAGAGTGCAAACGTACACTGGCGTTAATATCCGCACAAACACTGTGTGGCGGGAGCCTAAAGGAGTTTACTTCCAGAACAAAATGTACAGATAATGTACTCGCCTCCTTGCCATCCAAGATGTTCATGCCTTTCTTTTTTCAGTTGTAAAGAAATTTCAGGATTTCTCTCCATGTAATGGACTTTTATGGTGCCCCCGAGTTTAAACTTCCAATATGCAGTTTAATGCAGCTTCAAAGGGTTCTGAACGATCCCAGCTGAGGAAGAAAGGTCTTATCTAGCGAAATTATCGGTTATTGTCTATAAAAAAGAAAAGACAATTTCTATACTTTTTAACCTCAAATGTGCTCATCTTGTCTAGCTCTGTGTGTACTCTGTGTATTCTGGTTCAAAACAGTTAGGGTATGTCAAAAAACTCCCATCTCATTTTCTCCTCCAACTTCAAAATCACCCTAAATCGTTGCTTTACCTTTTATTGTAAAGGGTGTTTGACCCTCCTTGCGCATTCACTTTGTAAACACTGGGTCGGTATTTCTCTAGCAATGTAGGGCGATTTTGAAGTAGGAGGAGAAAACGAGATGGGAGTTTTTCCATATACCCTAACTGTTTTGAACCCGAATACACAGAATATAACCCACACCGATAGCTGCTTAAAAATGTGACATTCTGAAATGTGAAATATGCTGGCTTCGCAGACAATATAAGGAGGTGGGAATGCATTAAGGACAATTTTTAAGGATGATTTTGAAGTTGGAGGAGAAAACGAGATGGGAGTCCTGAATAGGGATGCTCATATTGACCGTTTAACCGTTAACCGACAGTAAGAATTTTAACCGATTATTACTATCAGTTAAACGGTTTAAAAGGGTTTTTTTCTATTCTTTTTTTTTTTTTTTTTTTTTTTTTTTACGTTTGCTGCATGGTGAAAGAAATAATGCTATTTGTAAGTTATCTGTTTACTCACGTGCGCATGTCGACACGTGCAGTGTGGCTGTACAGACATATTTCGCTTCACCTTTACTTAGTAAACAGATGTAGTATATGCAACTCAATGGCAAGTGGCGTTATTGGGTTATTAGAGAGTGAATCCGTGAGTGAATGTATTCAAATTCTGAATGAATTTTTAGTCTAGAAAGTGCGCAATAGGCGCTCCCGTTACAATCACTGGAAAGCTATCACTCATCCTAGAGTAGTTCATCGCAATCTCATAAAGTTATTAAAAAGTAATAAAATAACCTTTACACTGCACAATTAATCTCTTATTTATATAATGCCAACACTTTCTTTGTTTTAATAAGAGAGTTCGCGAAAGTGTAGTTTCAGCAAAACTGAAACCGGCACTTTGGTTGGTGAGTGGATTGTAACATAGCCTCCTCTGATTGGCCACAGTGATAATCAAATCAACATACATGTCTGTGATTGGCTATTGCTGAACGCTGTAAAACACGCGCTTCTCCACACGCATATGACAGTGGATGGAAGTCCCGAACCGCAAATTGAAAGGGTTTTTGTGATGGTGTTTTTTTTGCGGATCTAAGAGTTAACAGGCAGCGGTCCTGCCTATCCGTACAGCATATGGACATGTTAAAAACTAGGCACACTGAGGTATCGGCTGGCCTGCTATATATTTTTATGTCCGACGAGGAGAATAAGACCGGTACAGTTAAATAAAAGGATTCAGTGTGTTTTAGTTTTGTCATCTTAATTAGGTAGTTATTTAATTTATACATATTTAGTGTAGGCCTATTTATATCCTATTCTTTTTTTTCATTCAGATTTTCTCTGTTCAGAAGCGCTGCTGATGCGTGATAATTTAAGTAACGTTATATGTCAATACAGTTTTTGTTGTTGCTCTGTATGCTGCTGTTTGCACGTTAAAATAAAACATTTGCTTGTATTTTTAATGTATCATCACATATACTCGTGCGTTTTATTTTTATTTTAAACTAATTTATTATTCTAATTTTATCAGTTAACGGTTAATGTTCGGATAACGAGCAGCGGTTGTCGGTCAGGAAAATTAACCGAAATGAGCATCCCTAGTCCTGAACCCGAATACACAGAATACATGCAGAGCTGGACAAGACAAGCGTTTAAGGGTTAAAAAGTATATCAATTGTCAATTTTCTTAAAAAATAAGACCCTTTTAGAGCCCCTTGAAGCTGCATTTAAACTACATTTTGCTGAGAAATTCTGAAATGTTTTCCTAAGAACATAAACATCTTGGATGACAAGGGGGTGAATACATTATCTATAAATTTTTGTTCTGGAAGTAAACTACTCCTTTAATAGAATGGGTTCCCATGGTCAAACAGCTGCATGCAAGCTTTTTGGAGTTGAGTGGAGTCCACTGGACTCTGGAGCAGTGGCAACCTATTCTGTGAAGAATCACGCTTCTCTGTTTGACAGTCTTTTGAGTGGGTCTGGGTTTGGCAGATGCTAGGAGAACATACAGAAATTTAGAATGCGATGTCATTAAAGTCCCTGTTGTTGAAATGGTCTGTTTCTATAATAACTAATAACTGTTTCTACAGGTACTTTTAACAGCAGCTGCAGTGATGTGGTGATTTTACCAATTGCTGACTGGCTCTTTAATTTCAAAGATAGGGACTTCCTTTACTTTTCGGTTTTGCAGTTTCTTCCAAGTATTGTAATATGAGTGAACCTTCTTGATAATTTACGGACTTTAACTGTTCTTAGGATAATGTATCCCACAGTGCAATGCACTGGACCTGATCTTATTTTTGTAATGTGACAGTTTAACCCAAATAAATTCTTTGGAGTATTTTTTGCCTGCCAATCATTGTGTTGTAGATACAAATTTTTTCACTTACATAACCTAAAGTAGCTGTTTCTCCAGTTTAATTTGATAGTTTCCATTTATGCTAACTTAAAACCCACATGCTAAAACAGACTGTTTGGGGTGATGATTCCAATGAGTCCAATTATCCAATCACAACCTCTATTGAGGCAAAGTTATGTGAGGTTTTTGTTGCACATCAAGGGATTTATGCAAAATGTGTTTCCATCATAGTTTATATGCATCTTCTTATTGGACAGAAACACTATCCGCCTCAAATGAGCACATTTTTTGTGCACATGTTTAGAAATTATGCGCATCTTGACATTTTCATCCAGCATTATTTATGTAATTTCCAAAATTCACATTAAAATAGGTAGATGGCAACACAGCTAGTGACTGAACACACAAACACACACACACACACACAGCAATTGTTTTTGTGCTAAATCTAAAATCCTAAAATAAATACAGTATAATGTTTTTGTTACTTTGAATGGTTCAGTTATTTAAAAAAAAACAAAAAAAACTGATTATTCGTTTTTGCATAAATTGGATTTATTTCAGCAAATTACTTCACCCTGTTACATCTATTCCCAGCCTCAACAGAACTCTATGTATTTGACAACTGTGATTATGCAGTACACGTCCAAGTGAGTTTTACTTGTAGTAGACAAATGTGGCTAGCATATACAGTATCAAAGTTTGAGAGATCTAGCACAAACAAGCACTGACTTACTGATGCTGATCCCCGGTCACCCTAAGTGTTTTAATTTTGACTTGTAGATGTGTTATTGTTCTCTATGAAAATAGAGAAATATATTGTAAATGACAATTTATGGAAAATAAGCAAATGCATAAATAAAGTCTGCTAGCAAGCAACCATTCACTCAACATTAAAAATAGTTGATTTGTCAATGTTAATTGCATTGAATCAAAATCACATCTGCACCCGCAATTTATGTTGAATATTTTTTTTATTTTTTTATGTTTTATTTTTATTTTTTTACATTTAAACAAACCACCATTGTTGTGATTAGTGGTTGCTTTAGTTGGGCTCTTGACCCTTGTACTTTCATTTTTCTTTGTCACTTGTAACAATGTGCTAAAATACATTTGTTGAGGCAATGAAATACTTTGCAATTGAATACTAACATTTACATCAGTAATGAAAGATTAACTTCAATATTTAATATTATTTCTCAACTTTATTACAGTTGGCACCCATCACCAAAAGTAATCAACTTAATTTAAAACATCTCTTTCTTTTTTTTAAAGCATAATATTTATATTGAAACACTATTATAAGCACAGAAAAAGAATTAACTTAAAGGGGTCCTATTATATTTTTTCACTTTTTTAATTTTAGCCAGTGTGTGGTGTGTATATTTGGCCATAAAAAAAATCTCCAAGTCCACTCCAAAGGGAGATATTTAGTTTGTATGTTTTTTTTTTTTGTTTGTTTGTTTTCCCAAGAACTACAACGAACAGCTCCTTTGGACTACAGCGTTTGTTTTCTAGATGCTGTGATGTCACAATGCGGTCCATTACAATATCATTCAAATAAATCCCACCTACAGAAATTCAAATCGTTGGTGGGTGGGGAGGGTTGAGGTGGGGGATTAGCCTAACTTTAGCAATGTAGCGTGGACAGCCACTATTGGGATGCTCCAGCGAGTCGCAGGGCAGCTGGTATAAACGTGAGCATTGACTAAAGTGGCCGTGAACCGCTTCGGTCGCCGCGTGGGAGACTATACCATTTTTTAAATTCATTTACAGCCTTTGGAAAATTGCACTAAGCTATATCGCATTTATTGCTCAGCCCCATATATTTGTTTATTTATTTAAAATGTGTATATACAATGTTTTATATAATTAATTATTATTTTTTAATCCGCTCACAAACCCCCTGCAGTTTTTTTCACCAACCCCTGTTTGGGTAACCCTAAACTAGACTCGGTTCAAAATAAATCTTTTGTTTATTGACTTATTTCCAAGATGATAAATTAACAGCATTTACATGCAGCACGATGAAGTCATGTGACAACATTGTAGCACACTGTGTTTGAAATGCCAACTATTTTTAAAGAAACAGTAAATGGTGTATAAAATGCAGTTATTTAATACACAATATTTACTAGTACTAGTAACTAAAAATATAGTTTTTCTCAAAGAAAATCTGTGTAATAATGTTTTTTTTTTTTTTTTGGTTCACGGTGATTCAGTTATTGCCCTGTAATATTGCTAAAATGTGCTGTGCTTAAACTGTGAAAAAACCACAAAGCACACAGCCCTGTTCTGTTCTTGTCTCCCCAACCCCGCCTTCCCACCACTCCCTCAATATTTCCCTCTCTCTCCTCCTCTCATTCTAGCATTCTAACCCTCTCAGTGCCCTAGTTTAGTACTTCAAGGTTGGCCACATATATTCTACCCCATGCCTTACGGCCAGCCAATGGCAGGCAAGCAGCGGTTGCAGTGGAAGGGTGGGGCTATCGTGTCATACAGCAGCGCAGCGAGTGGCCAGTGGGAGGCGAGGGGCTGGGGTTGTTGTGGGGGGTTTGGTCGCTGCTACGGGTGTGTGATGCTTGTTTTAGTGTGGCAGGTCACATCAGGAAAAAACCTGAGAAGAATAGACACCATGTGTGCGAAAAGCAGAATTACAGAGGCTGAGAGCAGAAAATTGACTGGCTGGTTCATCATACTTCTACAGGACATGGAAAGTGCTTTTGTTTTATGCAAAGTAAAGATTCACTATAAGATATAAATGTCAGAATTAGGCGTTCGATGTAACACACATCTCATTAACAATTATTGCTGGGTTATTTTAGTTAATTAAATCTAAAACGATATATATACATATAATTTTATATATGCTGTTCAAAAGTTGGGGTTCAGTAAGATTTTTAATGTGTGTGTGTTTTTTTTAAAGGAGTTTCTTATGCTCTTCAAGGCTGCATTTATTTGATCAAAAATCCAGGGAAAAATTTTGATGTAAAATAGCTGTTTTCTGTGTGAATATATTTTTAAATTTAATTTATTCGAGTGATGCAAAGCTGAATTTTCAGCATAATTTCTCCAGTCTTCAGTGTCACATGATCCTTTAGAAATAATTCTAGTATACTGATATATTATCAATGTTGAAAACATTTGTGCTGCTTAATATTTTGTTGGGACCTGTGATACTTTTTTCAAGATTTTAATAAATAAAAAGAAAAAGAAAAAAACATAATTTCTTTAAAATAGAAACCTTTGTAACAATATAAACTACCATTTAGCAGTTTGTGGTCGGTACATTTTTATTCTTTATTTTTTTGAAAGAAATTAATACTTTTATTCACCAAGGATGTGTTAAATTCATCAAAGGTATAGCAAGTACTTATATTGTTCAATTATATTATATTAAAAGATTTCTATTTTAAATAAATGCTGTTCTTTTAAACTTCCTAAAAAAGAATCACAGGTTTAAAAAAATAATAAACATCCCAACTGTTTCCAACATTGATAATAAAAGTAATAAATCATCATATTAGACTGATTTCTGAAGGATCATGTGACACTGAAGACTAATGGCTAATTGAAATTCAGCTTTGCATCACAGAAATAAATTATATTTTAAAAATAAAAACAGAAAAACATTATTTTAAACTGTAATAATATTTCACAGTGTTACAGTTTTTTTCTGTATTTTTTTATTAAGTAAATGCAGCCTTATTACGCATAAGATAATTCTTTAAAAAACTGTACTGATCCCAGACATTATATATAAAACTATACTTGAAAGAAATGTTAACTGAAATCTATACGTATCAATCTATGTATCTAACTATATACTTATATCTAGTAAAAATGCAGTGACAATGTTTCAGGTATTGTAAAGGAATGTGAGACATTTGAATATTTTGAAATTGAATACAACCTGGACATTTTATATTAGGAGTATTAGAGAAAGTTGTTTGGAAACTATAATTATTGGTGTTTGCTAAGCCATGTATTGCTTTTTTGAACAACACCCTAATTCTAAGTATTAAATTATATTGATAGCTCATTCTGGTTGTGAATGTTGGCTCAAATCATGTGGCTACTACTTTCCTAAGTGAGCTAAAAAAACAAAACCTAAAAAAATAAAAATAAAAATAACAACATAATGCAACAGCAAATACCATCCAAGCATTATGCATGTTCATGTTTTCTTATAAAAATCCAGTTGTTTTTGCAGTTCTGCTTGGTGCCACCAGTGGCACAAAAATGATACATATCACCTTTAAATGAAAACAATATTCCCAATTACTCTTATGAAATCGCTCTTCCCTGTTCATGAAAGGACAAAGTCAGATTTTAAAGACCCTTCTCAATTAAATGATCTTATCACGGGCAGACTTTGAGCTGACTTTTAGCTCAATAATGTTACAGACTGTCTCTGTCCTGCCAGCCTCAGTCAATCTGCCCTTGTCCCAAAGGTCATCTCTCTGCTACAAGCACAAACTCCGCTCTGATAGAGACAGCACGTCTGCAAGACTTAAAGGAGTAGTTCACCCCCAAATGAAAAATCTGCCTTTATTTACCCTCATGTGGCACAGTAAGGTGTGGAAGACAAATAGAAAATGAATGCAACTCTTTCCATACAATCACATCTTTAAAAGTTACAACAAACAAGCCAACAAACAAACAAAACAAAAAAAAAAGAAAGGAAAAAAAATTACTTATGCACTCCAAGATGTATTCTGAGCAGATCTGGCCTACATTCTCATCAAGAATTAAAAATGCTATATTATTACACACAAGACCCATTGCATCAGTGATAATATTAGTTTTTTATTAGTTTTAATATTTTTAGTATTCTGAATCAGTAAACTTATTGTCTTTTTTTATTTTACCCTTTCAAATCACATTCAAATCAAATCAAATTCAGATGAACAGGTGGACATAAATGCTTAGTGGATAGCACTTGCCTCAAGGCACTCGATAGGCCTTTTTGTGTGAGTTTAAATGTACATGAGTGAATTAAATTTAAGTCAGATACTGTATATAATTATAATTATAATGGGTATGCTATAAATGTAATAGCATTTAATTCAGATGAAATGTATATATTGTATGCATATTAATGTTAATTAAGTTAGTTTTCATTAACCTAATTACAGCATAATCTCGAGCAGCATCCTTAGATTATGAATGAACAGACCTTAATAGTGACTAGATTAGACGAGCAAGAGAAACAAGCTAATGTGGTAAATGAATACACTGTAAAAATATCCTGAATTTACAGTAATCAATCAATCAATCAATCAATCAATCAATCAATCAATCAAACAAACAAATTGCTAGAAATTCAACATTAGAAATTTCCAGAAATTCAACATTAGAAATGCAGTGACAATGTTTCAGGTATTAAAGGAAAGGAAAGGAAAGGAAAGGAAAGGAAAGGAAAGGAAAGGAAAGGAAAGGAAAGGAAAGGAAAGGAAAGGAAAGGAAAGGAAAGGAAAGGAAATGCTACTATACCAGACTGCATGTACTGATAACCAACATGATAATACAGGTATTCCTTCAAAAAACAAAACACTGTTTCCTGAGGCAAATCCTTAACAAATAACACGTCACTTCAAAATACCAACAATTAACATTTTTAAATGAATAACACCATATGTGAAATAGTTTAAAATCTATATTTCATCCACTCTTTACAATGAACAGTGGCAAAGGGATGCCCATTTTCCACAAGTTGATATGATTCTTTAGGGTCTTAATAAAAAAATATGTATATACACTGTAAAAAACAACCTATAGAATCTACTCAATAAAATGGGGTAAACTGATGTAACAATTTGCACAGTTTGTTTGGGTAGATTCTATCCTATATATCTGAGTAAAGAATACCTGAATTGATCAGCTAAGACAAACTAAAAAAAGTAGGTAAAGTCTACACAGCAAAAAGCCCAGTATTAAATGAACTCTCCCAATAGTTTGAGTCCATACTCAGAGTATTAAAATGAACACTGAAGCAGTGTTAGAGTTATTGAGGTAATTAAGTTATTCATTGAGTGGTGATTGACCATTATTAAAGACCTGTGTGATGTTAAAAAGCAGAATCGCCAAAAGGAGAAAATCTAATTTTGTAAGTCACCATTATAGTGGTCAGTGTCAGCATTAGTTTAGCTCTTTACCATTAACTTCTTAACATTAGGTTTTGTTTGGGTGCTCTAATTGAGTTATAACGGTCAGACAAACCAGGAGAAATTAGATTATGTGGTGTTGAACATGCTTTGACAAAGTCATAATGTAATGACCAGAATAACTAAGTTATATTTTATGTTAATTAGGCTAGATTAATCAGAGTATTAATTTTCAAGCTTATTTTGACAAAAATATACACATATTTTAGATATAGACACACAGACATCAACAATCAGCATGAGAATCACAACAATGGTAACCATCAAAAACGTATGTTGTAGCCAATCAAAACTCATCCGTGTCTCCCATCATGCATTGCGGCATTAATAAATTATGAGCTGATTATTTCCGTGATGTTTAGAGTTGATCTGTTTCTGAATATGCTGTTTGTCACCATTGTTGAGATTCATATGCTGATTCCTGATGTCTGTGTGTGCCTAAAAGAGCAACTTTTAAATTTTTTTTGATGAGAGGAGCTTGTAAAAAGGCCAATAAAAAAAAACAAACAAGCTTCATTTTGCTGCTGTGAAACCCCAATGCAGTTGTAATAAATATAGAACTGAAAGACTACACTCTAAACGATTCCAGTGGCTCAAATTAAGCTTATTTTAAACCAGAATTATCACCACTGCATGACTTTTGCTCTTTAGCTTGTTTGGCTGGTTTAAAGCTTAATGCTAAAAAGCTACAGGTCAAGAGCCCAACTAATGCTAACACTGACCACTATAATGGTGACATAAAAATTTTGGTGTCTTCAATCATTTTCAATCACCACTCAATGAATCACTTAATTACCTGATTAGCTTTGACACTGCTTCAGTGTTGATTTTAACACTCTGAGTATGGACTCAAATAAACTCCTGGGAGAGTTCATTTAATACTGTGCTTTTTGCTGTGTAGACTTTACCTACTTTTTTTTTGTTTTTCTTAGCTGATAAATTCAGGTATTCTTTACTCAGATATATAGGATAGAATCTACCCAAACAAACTGAGTGCAAATTGTTACATCAGTTTACCTCATTTTATTGAGTAGATTCTATAGGTTGTTTTTTACAGTGTATAGAAATAAACATACTTTGGGAAAAATTTCCTAATGGTTGTGTAAAACAACACCCTTTTTACCTTGTCAAAAACTGCTCTGTTCAGCGAGCCATTTCGGTGCATGTCCCTTTAAATGCTAATGAGTGGGTAATGAGCAGTTTTCTAATACTGTAAACTTTAGCTGTATTTTGCTTTGGAACTTGCTAATTAGCACATTATTAGGAAAGGCCATATACTTACTTTTTTCTGTAGGTGAAGCTGGATTACGAATGATTTGCACAATGACAGAGGCATTTAGGCAGATCGGGGGGTGCATTCCCTTCAAAAACAAAAGTAATCCTTTGTGTCTCAGATGTCAGGCGTAAATGACGACTATGTTAATTATTACATCCAATAACAGAACTGCACAATCACTTAGGAGACATTCTTGTCTGCCCTGCTGCGGCGTCAAAACAATGGCGGACTGTTTACAGCTCATTCACAGGGCGGGTCTACACTAAAATGCCAGTGTCAATCAACAGTTGTAGGAGGGGCCTGGGCCTGTGTGACGTCACACAGCCAAGAATCTGAGAATGGCTTGATCTGAGAAAGGGGTTATGATTTATAGGGATAAAAAAAAAAAAAAAAAAAAACACTGGTTGAGGGTGGTTGTGTACACACATTGCCAACACACATTTACATTCAAACAACATTGAAGTGAATTTTGCATCCGATGACCTCTTTAATATTGTCACCAGGTCAGACTAGAAAATAACATGAAAATATATGTAACTTCTAGAGAAGAAATACATTTGCAAAATTATGTATGCTTTTTATTTAACTCTCCTAACAATGTTAGACAGTGTCATTGAGACTGTTAGTTTGTGAGAAAGTACAGTGCTGAACTGCGCTTGCACATATTGATATTGCCACAGTGAGTGTTGTGAAGTTAACTGATGTTACATCATCCCAGTTCTCCCCTCAATATCATTTGTGTAATAGCAACAGCTAACGTCAGGCCTCTGACAGAAAATACATGAAAGATGTTTCACATTTATCTTAAATGAGTTTAATCATAAATTTTTACATTCGCTTTTGTGTGTGAAACTAATTTGCTAATACAAATTAAAATTAAGTTATTTTGAGACATTAAATGTTTTAAAGGGGTCCTATAATGCTCTTTTACAAAGTCTTTATTTTGTTTTGGGGGTGCACTAGAACATGCTCTCATGCTTGGTGGTTCGAAAAACGCATTACTTTTCACATAATTTACGTTATTAAAATAGTTTTCTCCCCAGACTGGCACAAATGGCTCAGTTAGTTCCAGGTCCGCCTTCCGAAAAACGGACTTTGGTTAAAGAAAAATGCTTTGGTTAAAAATTCTCAGTAGTGTAAAAAAAAAAAAAAAATAGTGCAAAATATCAGCTCATTTTATCGCATGGGCCTTTTAAATGCAAATTAGCTCTGCTCGCCCCGCCCCTCTCTGCTGAGGGATTACCAGCTGTAATGTTTACTTTAGCCGCATTTAGCCGCGTTTATCGGCGAAGCTTGCCAACAAGCACATTATTAAAAAAAGGCCATTTGCAAAGATGCATAAAACCCCTTATACTTACTTCTGCTGTGGGTGAAGCTGCATCGCGAATGATTAACATGAACATAGATGCATATGTATATTTTCTTTTAAAAACGAAAGTAACGTTGTCCTCTGCCTCTTAAGCAGCTCATATGTTACTGCTATGTTCATTATTATATCGAACAACAGAACACCTCAATCGCTCAATTAGAGTCTTCCTCTGTACCTGAGTCGACACAAATGGCAATTGTATTCGGACTGTTTCAGCTCGGTGAGGGCGGGTCTAAGGTAAGGTGCTCATGTCAATCATTTGTGTTTCGTCACAACGACAAGAAGCTGCGAATGACCTGATTTTAAAAAGGAGATATTACTTTTAAAGATTAAAAAAATACCACTGGGTGGATTTTTATGATTGTGGGGTGGTTGTGTACACAAACTGCCAACATACATTAATGTTCAAACAACATGTAAAAGTTAGTTTTGCATCCGATGACCCCTTTAATATAACTCTGATTGCAAAGTTAGAAAGAAGGAAGTCATATACACCTAGGATGCATGAAGGGTGAGTAAATACACTACAGTAGTGTTGGTCCAATTGTCAGCCTGCGAGATCGCCGATACATGATATTATCATTATTGTGCTAATTTATTTAATTATTTATATGCCTGAAGCCAGCTTCAGTATAAGGCTAGTGAAGCTATCTACACTGTATGATGAATACATCTCTTACCACACACTGCACACGGATTTGAATGATATTCTAATTAACCGCATTGTGACATCATAACATCCGGAAAACAAACGCTGTAGTCCAAATGAGCCGTTTGTTGTAGTTCTTGAAAAGGGATTTTTAAAAAACTAAATATCTTCCTTTGGAGTGGACTTTGAGATTTGTAACTTTGTAGATGTTTTTCATGGCCAAACATACGAACCACACACTGACAATTCAGTGAAAAAGCATAATATGACCCCTTGAAGCATATGTAATTTATCACCTTTGAATTATTTAATGATTTTCATAATTAACTTGGATGATTTCTTTTGACCTTGACAGATAAGCTATTATTGTATGGAAAGATTGTGTTGTATAAATATTATTTAAAAATTACGTATGTGTTGCATAGAAAAAAATAACCATATTCCACTGGCAGGTGAAGTGAATAACACTGATTATCTCTTCATCACGGCACCTGTTAGTGGGTGGGATATATTAGGCAGCAAGTGAACATTTTGTCCTCAAAGTTGATGTGTTAGAAGCAGGAAAAATATGCAAGCGTAAGGATTTGAGTGAGGGCCAAATCGTGACGCTAGAAGACTGGGTCAGAGGATCTCCAAAACTGCAACTTATGTGGGGTGCTCCCAGTCTTCAGTGGTCAGTATCTATCAAAAGTGATCCAAGGAAGGAACAGTGGTGAATCGTGGGCCAGGGTCATGGGCTCATTTATGCACATTGATGCATGTGGGTAGTGAAGGCTGGCCCATGTGGTCTGATCCAACAGACAAGCTGTAGCTCAAATTGCTCAAGAAGTTAATGCTGGTTTTGATGGAAAGATGTCAGAATACACAGTGCATCGCAGTTTGTTGCATATAAGGCTGCATTGCCAAGATTTGAAAGCACCAACATAGGGCACGTGAGCATTCGAACTGGACCACGGAGCAATAGAAGAAGGTGGCCTGGTCTGATGAATCACATTTTCTTTTAAATCACATGGATGGCTGGGTGCATGTGCTTCGCTTACCTGGGGAACACATGGCACCTAAGCACATGGCTACCTAAGCATTGTTGCACAACCTTTCATAGAAACGGTAGTCCCTGGTGGCTGTGGCCTTTTAGCAGGATACTGCAGCCTGCCACAAAGCAAAAATGGTTCAGAAATGGTTTGAAGAGCACAACAACGAGTTTGAGGTATTGACTTGGCCTCCAAATTCCCCAGATCTCACTCCAGTCGAGCAACTGTGCTGAACAAACAAGTCATATCCATGGGGGCCACACCTAACAATTTACAGGATTTAAAAGGGTTATCGGATGCAAAACTCACTTTTACATGTTGTTTGAGCATTAATGTGTGTTGGCAGTTTGTGCACACAACCACCCTACAATGATAAAAATCCACCCAGTGTTTTTTTTTTTTAATCTTTATAAGTAATATCTCCTTTTTTAAATTCAGGTCATTCTCAGCTTCTTGTCTCTGTGACGAGACAACGACAGAGGCTGCTCCCTCACCGAGGGAGAACACCGAGCTCACCAACTAAAACAGTCTGACTTCTATTGCCATTGTGTCGACTCAGGTGCAGGGGAAGACAAAAATGTCTCCGATGGAGCTATTGAGGTGTTGTTGGATGTACTAATGAGCATAGCAGTCGTCATTTACTCCCGTCATTTACTTTCCTTTTTGAAAGGAAAGCGGCAATCCCGATCTACATATGTGTCTATGTTCGTGCGAATCATTCGTGATGCAGCTTCACCCACAGCAGAAGTGAGTATAAGGGTTTTTTATGCATCTTTGCAAATGGTCTTTCTTAATAATGTGCTTAACGCACCTACATGCGGCTAAAGTAAACATTACAGCTCATCATCCCATGGCAGAAAAGGGCAGGGCGAGCAGAGCTCATTTGCATTTAAAGGAACGTGCAATAGAATGAGTAACTTTGGTTATATAATAACCACAGTATATTATAGACTTTTCATTAAGACCCTAAAGAATCATATGGACTTGTGGAAAATGGGCATCCGATGACCCCTTTTAAAGGATCTGCTGCTAACATCTTGGTGCCAGATATCACAGCACACCTTCAGGGGTCTAGTGAAGTCCATGCCTCAATGGGTCAGGGTTGTTTTGGTGGCAAAAGGGGGACCAACACAATATTAGGAAGGTGATCATAATGCTATGCCTGATTGGTATGTAGATAGATATATAGACAGAAAGATACTGTAAATGGGTAGATTTGTTAATCACAACTTTATAAATGTTTTGTGTATGTCTTCAGTGAATGACAATAACAAGTCATGGTCATGTTTTTGAACTATTGAGAGCTCTGATAAGCCTCTAAGAAGATCTAGGCAATTTTGACACTACATTTATGGACATTACTTATGTCTGTGCTGAGCAATCTGTATTTGCATGGATTTGTAAACGGTGCATTAGTGATGATACAGCCAGCGGATAACTTTACATGTTGTTATATTTGGTTCTCTACACACGCCTCATGTCTTTATCGCCCCTATTGTTTAAGGTAACAAAAGCGATCATATGGCGTTGCTCTAGACGGATCTATTCCTGGCTAATGGGCAGTGTAGTGAAAGGGGAACCTGATCCTCTGCATGATGTCTAGAAGTCAGTGGGCTGACATTCGGCCGCCGATAGACTGGTGTGTGTTTGGTTGTAAGGGAACACTAGGCCTCAGTGGAGTTGTCAAAACAAAGGGGCCGCTCTCACCAGGACTGACTTACCGACTGTCAACTTGTGTATGTGTACATTGAAAAGGTTGATTATGACAGAGGAGTGGAATATTGTGATGTGTGTGATAGTAGCCCACAATTCTTTACTATATGATCCAACACAACATCTGAAATCTGGACATCATTTGATTTTAATACAGCTTGAGCGACTAGGGATCTGGATTTGGTGAATTTTAAGTTCAGAACCTGTTTTGAATAAGAAATTGACACATAATAAGCTTAATGTTTCTAAAATAATTATAAAATGTGCCCTAAACAAAAGTTTAGGGTTTATGTAATCTTGCAGAAAGATTGGGTTTATGTAATCTTGCAGTTCACAGTATATGTATTGTTTACATCCCTAAACACTATCATTAATATGAAAATGTGTTACACTGAAAGTAAGTGTAATATCTGGTCAATGTCATACTGACTAACTATCATGGACAAGTTGCCAAAATGTTAAAATGAATATTCAATGTTATTTTTTTTTAAACAGTGGATTTAGCTTTTGACGCAGCCAACTTGAGTTCGAACAGTTTTATTTCCTTGTTACCCGTTGCATATCTACAGAGATCTGCACATAATATGCAGAAAAATATATATAGTATACCATGGCCACAAATTAAAAATGAGTTCAAACAACTTATTAATTTGTTTGCATGACTTATTAATAGATATAATATATAGCATCTAATGGGGCAAATAGAATCAAACTATTTACACTTACAGTGCATAGAAAAGGCTATATGCACTTGTTGCACTCGTCATTGCTTGTATAGTGATTGAATGTTACTATTATGTATATTGAGGATATATTGTACCCTGATTCATGACATAACAACAGCAGTCAGTGGTTCATGCTCTGTATTGAGTTTCACACAGTAAGTGATCTAGATGTCCTTGTCATAAAAGTTCTTTACATAAACCCAGCTGTTTTCTTCACTGTATCCTACAGAGGGGGAAAATAATTCAAGCCATATCTGGTATAAATTGATTAAACTGGATTTTCCCCCCTAGCTATTTATATAAATAAATTAATTTGATATATGTGTGATGTGATGCTGTAATTTCCACTGAATAAACAAACACATTCTAAATTAGGGTTGTATTTGAACAGTTTGTTTTAATTCAGTTTGGATGTTTAAAGAGTTCAGTGGAGATTGACAAGCCTTCAGTACAAGTTCTTTTGGGAAGTACAAAATATAACAGTGTTACAGGGCAGGGGTGTCTAAATGCATGTTAATGGCAGGTATAAAAGAGTGCCAATATTACATCAACTAAGACCAGACTGAGTTTTTATTTTCACTGTACTTTGATCTTTGCATCTTTTTTCTTTTCTTTTTAAATAATTAATTTTTTTTAATATTATTATTATTATTATTATTAGTCTTTTTTTGTATTTATGTGTACACTTTAAGCCTTACTACCACAAAAAAAAGGAAAGAAAAGGCAATGAAGCTCTTTCTAATTTCTATTTCCTCCAGTCAGCTAAGTCCATGATTTACTTGGCTCATATTTTTCTTTTTTTATTGCAACACTTCTCATGTTCCTGTGTTTTTGTATTCATTATTTGTCATTATCTGGATAAATCTGATGATCTCCAACATGCATATGACCATAAAAGAAATCCCTTGTAAAGGTGTTGAGAACACAATGCATACATCCTTCTGTAATACTGAATGGTGACATAGTTGCAATAGTGTTGTAGTGTTGCATAACACAATTAAAGTCAAAACAACAAAATGGGTTTTATATGCATCTGAAAAACGTTTTCTTAACAGCTGAGTTTAGAGAATTGGTATCACGAACAAGAGATCCTCTTTGTCATGGAGATTTTATATTACAGGTGTGTTGCTAATAGAAGGTTGCAGAGGTAAGGTTATAGGGTAAGTGTACCATATGCAGGATACATTGTTTTTCAGTCATGTATACATGCTTTTATCAGTCTGCTAGGATTTTTTTTCCCCCCTTAAATTAAAAATTTGCCCTGCACTTTCTGTTCAAAATTATGCTGTGACATTTCCACAATTAGAAAGGGTTTGATTTTTCAAACATAATTTAATAGAGTTTTATTTAGTCATTATGATCATGTTTACACTTCTCTAACAAAGTTGTTCAACTACTTTAATTGTTATAAACAAAAAAAGCGTTTTTTTAAATGTCAAGAATACTAAATATATAAAACGTCGTGTAATCAAATAAATATGAACATATGCAATATGGCTCAACGACCAGAGACGATTTTCTTTCACAACATACCCCGCTAATCCAAGAAATCTTTATCAATTTGTTATTTCCTAATGATAGTCAGAACTTCGTATACTCATTTGAATAAAAAGGTAAGTTATAATTTTTTTTTTTTTCCCAGAAGCGAAAGACTGCACATTTAAAATGTGTCTATTTGATAAAAGTTTATTATGTGGACTCGGAATGCTCCTCAAACCTAATACACATGGACTGTGCACGATAAAAGTACACTTTGGTTAAGAAGTTAAATTTTAATAAACCTGGAAATGCTTGGAAAATGTCTTTGACACATTGCTAACGTGGATTCGCGAGGTAACAGCGCGCGGGACTTTTTTCGTCTTTCATACTAAGTGCGCACCTGAAATAGGTGTGTCCTCCACATCCTTCAGCCTTCAGAGGAGTGTCTCGGCTCCTTTAAGGCAGTGAGCAGTGAGCCGGGCTGTGGAGGCAGGGGAGAGAGAGAGGGTTATTCTCTAATGCTCTGAGGCAGAGAGGGTTAGCAGCACACGAACCAATGCGATTAAAGCGCCACGCAGGAGGAAGATGCGCCTGCTTGCAGCCTGCTGGACGGCGAGAGGTGCTCAAGAAGATGGTCTGACTCTGGGATCTCACCTTTGTTCCTGCCGCTTCAGCTTCTCCGGACTTTCTTTCCATTCCCATTTCTGATTAAACATCTATGATTTATTCTCCCCTGTTTAGTTCTTTTTCTTCCCTTTTTTTCAAAAATACTTGGTTCCCCTTGGTTTAAATGACACACTTGAACGGCACCGTTGCTTTTGCTTTCAAAGTTTTCTTTCTCCTCCGCATCACCACCTGCTCTGTTGAAAGACGCTCCTGAATCAGCATCGCACCTGCAACCAGCATCCCCCCTGAAGCACAGCAGCATCCGGAGAGCATCCGAGCTTTAACCAAGACAATCACACTAGAACATCCGCACATCCTTCATGCGCAACGACCGGGCGCAAAAGCGCACACATAATACGCACGGTGGAGATCCGCTCAAGTCACTGGCACAGGAAATCTGGACTGGCTTTTGTTTTAACCTTACCGTTGGCATTCTGAGTGGGGGATCAGGAAAAAGCAGTGGACAAAGTGTGCGGAGTGAAAAGAGGAAAATCTAGCTTGGGGATTGAACGCAGCGGGGCATGTGGATATTGGCATTTCTCTTTCTCCAGAGCATCCTGAATGGTTAGTCTTGATTTTCTTTTCCCTCCTATAATTTCAAACTTCATTTACTCTCATCAGGACATTCTGGAAAGGGTGTAGTGTATGCAAATTAATTTCAACAATTTTAATGGTGTCGCGGGTGGTCACCTAGGCTGGGAGACTTTCCCACCTCTAATCATTTATAAAATCACCTTATTAGTCACATTATGGCCTTGATGATGCCAGCACTATATAAGCACTGCGTACTGCAAAAGCTCCATGTAATGATTCCTGTGCACACACAGGGGCCTCCGGCAGGTATTGCACAGGTTTCTTGTCGGTTGTTTTACGCATGGGGAGATGTTAATGAATGTGACCTCTTGTTTATCACACTGAGTGTTGTGGAAGCTACTCATCCATGCGCTTTTCGTTTTCAACGTTGCATATCCTATTTTAAAGCTCTTATTTTTTTTTTCTTTTTACCCACAATGACTGACGTATTTAATATTGGTTATGCGCGTGCTGCGCCCTCCCCCATCCGTATAACTGTTTTAAATCAACTTAGTTTAATTTAATTTAATTATGGACGGCAAGAATTTGTTTCATTTGCAAGGGCTTTATTTATTTAAGGGGGTTTTAAATAAACTGAGGCGTTGTATTTAATTGATTTATTGTATAAGCACAATCATTTGATGGCAGATAATTAACACTGTGGATATTTAAACATTTAAGATGAGCACGTCAAATGAAGTTATTACAAACAGTTATTTTTGTAACATATCCCTGTTGTGCACTTGAGCCTCACAGTGGGTGGATAGCTTTGGAAAAAAAAATGTAAGGAAAAAAAAAGAATAGTAATTTCCTTTATATATGATTTAATCATTTTCATTAAATGATAAAATATCTGTATTTACAAAATGTATTATATTGTCACTTAGTCTTTAAAAACAGATTTGGTGCTTGTTTTAAATAGCTTTCTGACAATACTTTCTAAATCACATATCAAATGTGAGACTTTTTTTTATTATGAAGCATATACAAATTAATCAGTGATGTAAAAATCCTTATGAAAAAATAAAAAAGGTCCATAAGACAAATGCAGGGCAGTAGCTGAAAAATACTACACAACGCCTTAATAGCTGTGTGTGTGTGTACTTAAGGGACTGCGCCTGCGTGGATGCATGTGTGTGCAGCGAGAAATTTAAAGCCGTCTTTATATTTTATAAGGCCAATTGTGCCTTAAGCATTGTTTTCCTATCTTTCTAAACCTTTTTTTGAATACTACACCTTCGCACTAGTGTAAAAAGGTGTGATTCGGCTAAGCTGGAAAGATGGCCAGTAGGTGCAAACATGGAAGGGTGTGTACGTAAGGAGGGAGCCATGGAGGGAAAAAACAGAATGAAGCGAGATGGGAAAATAGACTTATCTCTTCGAAAATTGCAGACAGACAGACATTGTCGAGGGAAGGTTAATGCATGATGCAAAGAAAGGAACAGAGACTCGTGCTTAGGAAAAAAACAAAAAAAAAAAAACGGTTTGAGGATTTGATGTAAAATGGCTATTGGGCAAACGCTGGCACGAGTCCTCAATGTGAAGCTTTGAATGGCAGTCATTTTGAAGCGGTGAGGATGTTACGAAAGCTCTCCCTCAGAAAACAACTGAAATAATCCTCCTCTTCAGAGGAGGGAGATAAATACACCCCTACTCTTGCTGTTTGAGCTCGAAACGCAAAGCACTCAGAGGCATTTCGCTCTTCGGGCAAATATGAAATAAAAAATATTGAGATGTATTTTGTAATAACTTTGAATTGAAATTGCGCCACCCTGCCTTAGCTGAAACTCATAAAAGAGCAGTAAGAACTCATCAGTCACCATCGCCCAACAGAGCAGACAGTGAAATGAGACGCTCACTAGCTTTCCTGCTCTTGCTGGATGTGCTTTGGCTATTTTTATTTCTCATCAGCACCTATCTGATGAGTGTGCAGCGTGCAGTCTTTAAAAATCGAATTCTTCATTTTAAATGAGCTGTTGACATCCTAATATGCTAATTTATTAATTGTGGAAAAGTTATGCATGTAAGTATCTAAGTAAGATTTATTCAGGGTCCTTTTGTATGATCTAAGAATGAACAACCTTCCCCTTACAAGTGGCCACTTTCTCATCTCAGAAAGCAACTGTATTCTAGAAAATTCGAGCCTCTAGTCTGGAAGGTTTATCACATGCTGCTTGGCCTATCACTATGGAAACATCTATTATTAGAGCCATAGTCGCGTATCAAATAAGGCCGTGTGAATGAATGACCCCTGATGTACAATAAAAGGGCATAGATTGATAAGGTGTCTTATTGGTTTGAATGCAGTTTGCTTAGTATGTATCTACGGTTATTTAGCAATCATCACAACACATCATTTTCCTAGCAGGACTTAATTTCAATCATTTGGGATTTTTAAAAATATTTGTTAACATTTGTACAAGTATCGCTTTTTTTCTTCTCTTTACTTTAACAAAAGAACTGTTGCATGTGCACGACAGCCATGTTGTGCAAAGAATTTCTATGTTGCTGTTAGCTATTGAAGTGTTATAGACGGTTCTAACTGAATACCAGCAGCTAAGGAAATGTTTAGCACTTTGATTTACAGCAAAACAGATTTGAGTACAAGCAAACACAGTGAATAAAAAAGCTGATTGGGATAAAGAATGTAACAGCCTCAGATCTGTTACTCGAAAATTATAATCCGTCACTTGTTGTCCACAAAAACACACGCAGGCACATGCAGGCACAACGGATTATAATCTCAGCCGTCTAAATCCTGTATTAAAACATGCTGTTGTTATTGGGGATTATATAGTCCTGACTATATAACTGTTAAACTAACAGAATTATAACTAATCAGAATGACATGAGTCAGAATAATGACTTTATTTCAAGTTTAACTGGGATTTCTAAGGAGAAATGCTAAGAATGATTTGAGTAAATTTGGCTGTGTGGAACTGTGTTTGGTGGGAGTTAATCTATTGGGGGCAATTAAGGCAGTTTGCTGATTAGAGGCCCATCTGTTCAAGTTTGTTAGACAGTCCTGTAAGACCTGTGCCCTGCAATCCTCTGTTACCTATTTAAAGATTCTGAGTTAGCGTCCTTAACATCTCGCCCAAATATACACATCATCATATCATTTATATTTATTTATTTTTAAACTCATTTTCTTCAGTTGTTTACTAATGCGGTTCATGCATCAGATGCTTCTGCTTCTGTGGTCTAACGGGATATTTTCATCAAGACGAGACTTTGAATGAGTCAAACCACCCACTGACTTTAATGTTAGCCACTGATTTCACCGGTTGTCTGAATAATATTAGATTACACCGTTTTATGTATTTACTTAAGAGCTGTAGACTTTTTTTCATCACTTTATAGGGTGAATGAAGGATTGTAATTTGAAGTGTTGTTGAAGTGAATTCAATTCCACCACTAAACGCAATAGGACAACTCTTTTAAAATAAGCTGTATTGCTAAAATGGACACAATTTGTTGAGTGAGAAAGTGCCAAAGTCTATTCTTCAGAGGACAAACATGTTTGGAGGTCATTTTGAGGACAAGATGGAATAATAGTAGTCCTGTCACATTATAATACCAGTTTTGTTCATTAGGCATGAACTGTTGTTTAATTTACTAGAAATTAATTGATTACTTATTTTTTGCATAATAAATTATTATTATTTGCATGCATTGCATGCATGATTTATATAGCTAAAACTATAGTTTGTTTCAAATGAATGCACATTTAAGAAAACCACAATCTTGAAAAATAAAGATTCTTTATTGGCATCAATGGTTCCATGAAGAACCTTGAACATCCATGAAACCTTTCAAATGCAGAAAAGGTTCTTTCGATTTTTTAAATGTTCTGCAAAATGGTTCTATTGAGAACTGCTCACTGAAAGGTTCTTTGGGGAATTAAAAATGGTTCTTCTATAGCATCACTGCAGAAACACCCTTTTGGAAGCTTTATTTTAAAGAGTGAATCAAGGTTTATTATTATTATTTAAATTATTCAGATACAAATTATTCAGTACATTTACCGGTGGCTGCAAAAAAGTCACCTAGAACCCTACAGTCTAAACATCAAGTATTTTCTTGCTTTTACAGTGAAAAATAACAATGATTTCTTAAAAAAAAGATCTAAAAAATCTAAAAAAAAAATCTAATTTTTCTGTTTTTATCAAAACCTATTTTAGCTTACACTCTCTTATTTATTTATTTATTTATTTTATTTTTTTTATTTTTTTTTAGAAATAAATGCAATATAAATCATAAAATTGTAAGGGTATTATTATTTTTCTGTCACAAAAAATGTTTCATTTTTCTAATGGACAAGGATTATGCAAAAAATTATAATAATAATAATATTAATAATAATAAAATCCTACTTTTTAATATGCATCAACCGAATGAATCTGTGTGTCATCAATGCCTTCTGTATAATGGCATCATACGACTTTTATCTCTAGTATGCATCTCTCTGTTCATGTGCTTTCTTTGCACCCCTGTCTTGTTATTTTTAAAATGAGACCCAGAGAGAGGTATGTAGGCTGAGGTATCTCTGACCTAGGTGGGAGAAAGTGACAGGGTGACAAATGACCAGAGCTTGCTTTCTCAACATTGTGATATATTTTTAAACATGGCATAGACTGTAAGATGTAAGACCAAGTTGGTGGTTGGTATTTTTAGCTGCCCCCTTTCAGAGCACTGTCACTTTTGCCAGATGTCTGCTATTCGTTGTATGTGCCAATATGTATGTGTGATACAGGATGTGCACATGCATTTGACCCAGCCATGATACTGTCTTGATCTTATTCACATATTCACATTCGACATAATTCATGTTGCATTCTCTTTAGAGAATGAAAATACACCTGCCACCAGCCATATCAAGCACATCAGTATTAGCAAGACAAGACCAGGACCAAGATTTTATTATTAAAATGGTATGGGATCTCTTTCAAACAGTGTAAGACGCTTTCAGTTTTTAAATCATTTGAATTCATTTATTTGATGACAGTTTTTATGGAAAGTGCATATTGTTATTGCATATTTATTATACCTTTTTATGTCACATAATTATTTTTTCTTAGTTTGCATGATGGATAGACGTTTTTTTTTAAATAATTTAATGCACCTTTCGGCATGATTTCCCTGTTAAATCACTGCGTTCGAAACACATTACTGTCCTTCAGTTCATAACAGCTGTCTCAGCTCCAGAAAGCATGAAGATGTTGCTTTTTGATGTGTGTTTTAGCAGTTAAATGTCTCATTAGAGCGGCAGTTGCCTGAGGTTTATTATGTGTTGCTCTCTCTCCTCTATCAGCTGTTCCCCACAAGTGATTATGCTAATTGCTGTTTGATCAGATGATTAAATTATAATTCGATTAATCCAGGGTACTAAATGCTCTGAATATATTTGTGTCTGCTCGGTTGGCTGGCTGGCTGGTTGTGTGGAGCAGCAGTCTCCTGTCACCTTGCTAGCACACATGAAGGAAAAAAAAAAAAAGAAAGACAGAAAAAAACGTGACAACCTGAAATGGGAAGAGAAACACTCTGCAGAGAAGAGGGCTGGGGAGGGGTGCACTGTGTCCTTCCTTTCAGAAAACACTACAGTGCTGTAGCCTACAGATGGACATGTGCCATTCTGATACTAGAACAAAAGGAAAACACACACACGTACACATCTATTTAGGAAAGACTGTCATAAAATAGCCAGATCCTATTAAAAAAAGAAATACTATTTTGCGTTTCTTCTTAATATTGTTTGCATTGTCACATTATTTATGTAATAATATTCATAATTTGGATTAATATAATGCTGTGATATTACAATTGTTATAATATTGTAATACATCAATAATACGATTGTATCAGTATTTAATTTTAGTTTTAGGTTGATTTTAATATTTTTTCAATTAAAAATAGTTGTTATTGGACATTGCTGCATTACAGTGATGCGATTGTTTGTTTGTTTGTTTGTTTATTTAATGATAATGCAAATTTGTGTGAAATTGTGCTTAATTCTGAAGAAAACATTTTACAATAAGTTTCCATTAACTGTAGATAAATAACTGTAAATAACACTTTAAAATAAGATGTCATTTGTTATTATTAGTTAACAAACATTAAAGAACAATGAACAATACATTTATTATACTATTTACCTTTTCTTTGTTAATGGTATTTAATAAAAATACAGTCGTTCAATGTTTGTTCATGTTCACAGTGCATTAACTACTTAACTTGTGAATTTAATGCATTAGTAAATGCTGAAATTAAAATGAACTAAAATTAATAAATGTATTGTTTATTCTTAGTTCATATTAGCTAATGTAATTAACTAATGGCTCTTACTGTAAATTAACTAACAATGCAATACAATGCATTGTTACAGTGTTGTTTAATCTTTATCTAAAAAAACAACTATTTATTGTTAGTCTAGTCGGCACAGATCCATTAACTAACATTATTACGTGCAATTTTTCATTTTAATAATGTAGTAGTAAATGTTGAAATCAACAATTAATGCTTAATAAATTAATAAATGCTTTTAAAAAAAGTACTGTTAGTTTAACTAATGCAGTTAACTAATTTTAGCAAAAGGAACCTTATTGAAAAAGTGTTACCCTTTTTTATATTTCTTTAATAGTAAAAAGCTTAACACTAATTAAAATAGGGGTGGGAAAAAAATCGATATTGCAATATATTGTTGTGCTCTCTGTCGCAATAAATAATCGATACACTAACGGCCAATATCGATATTTTATTACAACACAAAATGATTAATTTACCCGTTGTCAGTGTCACTGTCACTACCCAATATCTACCATTCTGTTTGCTGGGGGCGCTGTTCGAGTAAATAGGGGTAAAGTGGCGGAAGCAGCAGCCAGTGAAGAACACAAGTTAACTAATGCTGCTTTCCAGGCAGGTTTTTTAACTGGTAAATCACCACTTCAAACCACGACTCACGACTTTTTAGCGTTCCAGGCAAGTCACGCCAAACTGCCTGGGCACATTTATGAATTACTATTATTTTTTATATTATTATTAATTTGATTGCAACGTTATATTGTCCTAAGCTCTATTTTTCCACCGTGTGCCACTTGCATAAACACCGCACGCTGACATTGTTGTTTCGCGGGCTATGTCACATCAGAACTCGTAACTGGGAGTACATCGATCTAGTACGAGTTCACGAGTGGGAAGTCATGGGTTTGACTGCCGTTCCAGTGCACTTTCACTGGTAGAAGGTCGGAAAAACACGGGTTGCCTGGAACGCGGCATAACAACAACAGAGAAGAAGCGCAGAAAAAAGAGAAGCGAGAAGAATGGCGGAAAATAATGAAAAACAAATCAAAGACCCACCCGCTAGTTGAGCATGCTGATCAGTTAGTGTTCCTCAAGAGGAATATGCCTTGATGTGTCCACTGTCCAGGTTAACATAAAGCACTCTACAGTAACTTACTACTGACGTTTCAGTATCATGGTTTACACATGTTAATTAATGTTCATATTGTTTTTTAATGTTCATGCACTTTTATCTGTGTAGCTGTACAGTGTTTACATTTAAGACCAGGAGGCAGTGAGTTATTATGAAAATGCATAAGATTTCCTTATTATGGGTATTTTTTTCTTTTTCAGTCACATATATCGTGATATATCGTTGATGAAATTTCTTCCAATATATTGAATATCGTAGATATCGCGAATCGTGATATTATCATTATCGTGGGCCACATATCGCCACAGAATTGAATCGTGAGTTACCTGTATCGTCCCACCCCTAAATTAAAATAAGTTTATGACATACCATGGCTCTGACGAAATCAAAGCCTTTAAACGATTAAAAAGATATTTTCTGTATTAAAGCCATTTTCATCAGTGCAGTGCTTATTTGTAAATTTACATTGCAAAGCAGGCTAATGTTGCAAGGTTAACATTCCCATGGTTGCTTGTCACCAATTACCCTAATAATTTTTAAGTCATTATTGATTGCTACAACATATTAGCTATATTCAGAATACCATACTACTCTTATCTTTTCTGCTGTAGATGGTATGCATACTTTGCAGAGAAATGATGTACTACATTTGCTACAGTGTGATATATGCAACAAACCATGCTGTGAGGATATTGTATTCCACAATGTAATGTGCTTGATTTAAAATTACAGTGTGACAAATAAACTGTAAGTAATATTAACCAATTTTTAAACATAATTTTAGTGACTAATTACACTGTTTAAAATTGCTGTAAAAATGGCCAAATTTTGTAACGGTAGCATACTGTTTTCCATCAAAACAGCCATATGCTGTAGAAAACAGTGCATTCTAGGTAGTATTGGTCTTTTTCTAGAAAGTTTTAATTGGACTAACAAGAGTTAAGACGTTCTTACATACAGTAAGAACCGTTAAAAAATTATTTTCTTAATTATTATTTCTGACATGATAGCAGAACACTACTTAAACATGCAATTTATTAAGGTGTATAATAAAAATACAGTTTGAATTTCTTGCTACATTTCTTGCATACTGTTTTCACATACATATATTCTAAAGTAAATTTGAATCAATCTGGATTCCCTTATGAAAAATTAACCATGGTTTTACTACAAATAAAGCCAAAAAAACATGGTTACTATTAAACCATGGTAGCCACAAATTAGCCATGATTTTGCTACATTAACCTTAGTTTAACCATGGTATTTGTAGTAAAACTGTTATACAAATGGTAATTAATATACCAAAAATGGTTACTACATGTTCACTATAATAAAACCAAGTTAATTTTCATAAAGGAATTCAAATAATTGTAACATGTCTTTGTCTGCATTTTTTTGTTGTTGAGATAATTAAATATTGTTTTATATAGGACCTCAGTAATGACCAGGTGTACTGAGATGTGGACTGTGATGTTTGGCATCGTTGTGCCGCAAGTTGACTAGTGCACACAGCTAACCGAGCTGGGCATTAGCCTTTGCAAGCTCAAATAGACGGATGTGTACAGATGCTATTGAAACAGACACCTGCACCAAGATAAAGACAACACAGAGGAAGTCTTTTACTGAACCCAGAACAGTTTTACGTGCCAAGGAGGGGAAAAAAACACTATCCGGAGTTGCACTGACCACAATGAGGGTTCTTGTTGAACCTCTCGCTGGCTCTAATGAAGGCAGGATGCTTGTTTGTAAAGATGCTCTACATCATTATGAACCGTCAAGGCAGGACGGCCTCTCTGGACACCGGTCTTATAGTCATTCCTTTGAGCTGCTAGATAGAGGCTTCTCTGTATGTTGACAGAGGAGTTTTGACTCCCCACTGAAGAGCGTTTGTATCCCCTAATTTTTATTCCCTTCTGCCGCTGTCCAATAACAGAGTCTTATTTAGGAAGCGCCAAGATTAGAAGTCAGACTTTATTGATTAAACACATTTTCATACAATTTTACTAAAACTAGAGGAGCAAACAAAGCTAAAATCAAACTAATCAGCTAACATTAACCAGATACAGTACAACTAACATTCAGGGAATTTTAGTAATCATTGGTAGAGAAAAGTACCAGAAATTCTCATGATACCTTGACAATATCATGTTCTATCCTTACATACTGCCCTTTTTTTGGACATGTACCATTGTGTGTGCTTACTTTTTTATTTTATATATATATATGGACACTGTATGAAATTGCAACTTTATAAAATAATTATATTATGAGTAATGGTCCTCATTGCAGCTGGCCAACAATTGCCTACTTCTGACTGTGTTTTTATCACAGATTACACCACAGTTTTAGATGAAGGTTAAACAAATCACTTTAAATAATGATGTTCACAAATGGTTTTACAGAAAACGGAAAATCTGCCGAAATGTGTGTAGACTTTGTAGTCTTTGCAGTTAGCACCTTACTGTTGTCTGTGTTGCTGGTAATCCCTGTCACATTGCAATGCAAGTAGTGACAAATAGGGCAGTCATAATGATTAGAGAGTCTGAGTTGTAACCCAAAGGTCGCAGGTTAGTATCTCGGTACCAGCAGGGATTATAGGTGGGGGGGTGGGGGGGTGCGTGAATGACCAGCACTCTCTTCCACCCTCAGTACCACGACTGAGGTGAGACCCTTGAGCAAAGCACCAAACCCCCAACTTTCCCCTGGGCGCCGCAGCAAAAATGGCTGGCCACCGGTGTGTGTTCACTGTGTTTTTATTGTAACCTTGTTGTAACATACACTTGTGTGTAATGGATTATTGGAACAGAAAAACATAGGGGTGGGGACTTGGTTTCATGTATTGGCTGTTGATTTGTTTTTGAGATGTGGCTGTTGCACTTAAAAGTGGAACCAGATGAACGAGAGCTTACAAAGGCAGAGTTTAAAACATTACAAGGTCAAATTAAAAACAAAAAGGAAACATAGAAACATATGCAGAAATGAATGGTTCTCAAGAAGATCTAAAACATGCATTTAGAAAACATGCCAGTGTTAATGTAAACTCTTCTTTAGGCAGACATCATTATGCCTAATGCACAGATTTATATCTACATTTAATGTATTCATTTAGCAGGCTGTCATGATCGGGGCTGTGTGTCTTCCCTCAGCCTCCCGAGGTCGCTGTTCCTGCACTGCACTTCCTGATTGTATTCACCTGTCTTTGTCATTAGCACTGATCACCCACATCTGTTCACTATCTGGACTATAAGAACTCTCACTTCTCACTCCTGCTTCATGTCTGCATTGTCTTTAGTCTGTCAGTATACTCTGTGTTTCTTTATTCCCTGGCTTATGATCGTGTTCTTGGTTTTTGTTTATTTTTGTGTTTAAGTTTATTAGTTTTGTGCCGTGTTGGCCTTTTGCTTTGTGTGTTTATTTGTTTAATTAAAAGAAACCCTCTTACCTGCATCTGGACCCAGACCTCCTAATTTAACGTGACAGAATGCAGACATCAAAGATGGGTCCAGCGGGGAGGATTTTTTTCGGGGAGGCGAAGCTTCCCCGTTTGGCGGCGGCGGACGCGCGTTTGGGGGCGGCGACCACCCTCTCTGTTCCCGACACGGCGGGAATGTCCTTTGAGGCGGTGTCGGCTACTCGCTTCAAGTTTATCTACGCCTGCCTGGCTGAGCTGGACGCTCATAGGGCCGAGACTGCACGGATGCGTCCCTGCTTTGCGGTGGGGGCGGAGAGGCTCTTCCGCGGGGAGACGGCGGTGTCCGTTGTCTCCGTTCCTGACGCGCAGGTGACCACGCCCTCTGTTCCTGACGCGGCGGTGTCCGCTATCTCCGTGCCTGACGCGGCGGTGTCCGCTATCTCCGTGCCTGACGCGGCGGTGTCCGCTATCTCCGTGCCTGAGGTGGCCGTGACCGTGCTCTCTGTTCCGGACGCGGCGGTGTTGTCCGCTATCTCCGTTCCTGACGCGCAGGTGACCACGCCCTCTGTTCCTGACGTGGCGGTGTCCGCTATCTCTGTGCCTGACGCGGCGGTGTCCGCTATCTCTGTGCCTGACGCGGCAGTGAATGCTATCTCCGTGTCTGACGCGGCGGTGTCCGCTATCTCCGTGCCTGACGCGGCGGTGTCCGCTATCTCCGTGCCTGACGCGGCGGTGTCCGCTATCTCCGTGCCTGACGTGGCGGTGTCCGTTATCTCCGTTCCTGACGCGGCGGTGTCCGCTATCTCTGTGCCTGACGCGCCGAAGACTGCTGTCTCTGTTCCTGACGCGGCATTGTACGCTGTCTCTGTTCTCGAGGCAGCGGCGTCCGCTATCTCCATTCCTGACGCACAAGTGACCGATGTCTCTGTTCCTGACGCGGCGATGACCGCGCTCTCTGTTCCTGACATGGCGGTGTCCGCTATCTCCGTGCCTGACGCGGCGGTGTCCGCTATCTCCGTTCCGGATGCGGCGGTGACCACGCCCTCTGTTCCTGACGCGGCAGTGACCGCTATCTCCGTTCCTGACGCACAAGTGACCGATGTCTCTGTTCCTGACGCGGCGGCGACCGCCGTCTCTGTTCCTGACGTGGCGACCGCCATCTCTGTTCCTGACGCGACAGTGACCGCTGTCTCTTTTCCCAGGGCGGCGGCGACCGCTATCTCTGTTCCTGACGCGGCATTGTACGCTATCTCTGTTCCTGACGCGGCGGCGAGGCCGGCTCGCATTCCTCTGGCGGCGAGGCCAGTCCATGGGACTCCGCTGCACGGGCCTGGGTCTTCCCTCAGCCTCCCGAGGTCGCTGTTCCTGCACTGCACTTCCTGATTGTATTCACCTGTCTTTGTCATTAGCACTGATCACCCACATCTGTTCACTATCTGGACTATAAGAACTCTCACTTCTCACTCCTGCTTCATGTCTGCATTGTCTTTAGTCTGTCAGTATACTCTGTGTTTCTTTATTCCCTGGCTTATGAGCGTGTTCTTGGTTTTTGTTTATTTTTGTGTTTAAGTTTATTAGTTTTGTGCCGTGTTGGCCTTTTGCTTTGTGTGTTTATTTGTTTAATTAAAAGAAACCCTCTTACCTGCATCTGGACCCAGACCTCCTAATTTAACGTGACACAGGCACTTTTATCCACTGACTTGTAAATGGCAAATGCAACAAAGCAATTCATCCTAAGCAGGCAGTAGCATGAGTAGAACTAGTGCAAATTTTCTCACAGTGAAAAAAAAAGTGATCATATTTTTTGGGAACCGAAATACTTGTATTTGTGATATCCTTGTGTGTCTCAAACATAACAAAAAGTATGCCAATCAGAGCTATCTTGTGTCATCTAAGGCTGAATGTGTATTTAACTTTATGTGGCACTGCGCAGATCGATCGTTATCTGACTTGAAGCAATGCGTGTGCAATTTACTCGACATGAGATAGCACTGACGTCATGTTTCTGTGACGTATGTTATCAGAGTACTGCAAAGGTGATTTGAGAGCAGTCGGCTCGATAATTCCGTGCAGTTTCTTCAAAGTGGCTGCATGAGCTCTGATGACAACACACTGTTTGATCATTGCCTGGATTCACCAGAGACAATGATGACGTGCATATTGTTTATTTAGACCTCTTCAGTTCTGCTAATGCACAAATCTATATTTTATAACAGTAAATTTTTTTCATGTAATCATAATGCTCTATTGTGTCATGTTTATGAAAATAAAACTAATAAAAATATATAACTTGCTTTATTGGTGTTTAAGTTGCACAGGCTGAACTTTATTCTTACAGCCGCTGCATTAAGCAGTACATAAAGTATTGAATGAAAACTGTTGCTAAATGAGCAATTAAAAGCCCTTTAAAAGCCCTCTTTTGTGCAGAACTACTTCCTTCCGCCACAAATTCAAATCTAAAGTTGACAGTTTAACAGCTGAGCCTAAGCCTCCATTACTAATTCCACTTTAGAACTAGTAATGACGGAATGTTTAGTTGCTTCATTGAAAGCTTATTGTATTAATTTATTAAAAACACACTGTATTATGTAGAGTATTATAAGAGAGAGACTGAGTGGACTGAGCGAGTGTGATTACCTGCATCTGATACAGCATTCATTCTTCAGATCAGTCTCATATTCACATTAAACATTAGTTTGAATATCTGCTGAGGAAAGCGTTATTTTTGTCATAACATTAATATCCTTTCATCTGTTGATGGTGATTTTGCTGCTTAGTGCATTTGTTCACAGCGTCAAGCTGTTGTTAAAACTAAAAATAACTTCTGTTTATAGCGTCAACTTAAATGTAAAGTCTTTACTGCTGTCTCATAAAAACAGTCTCTTGTCACCATCTAATGGCGTAACAGTGTAACTAAAATCACCATCACGAACACACGCACCATTTCTCAATACTAAACACTATTAAATACTATTATTTATATATATTTACTGAATACCAATATTTAATAAACAACAACAACAGCCATTATTAAAGTTGCTAGGCAATTCAGTCAAAAGTACAATGGCACAGCTCTGATATACAGCATTGAATTTATATAAACATAAGACTTGAATCTATCTTCTCTAGAACAAATAATAGATTAATAAGACCAAAGACTACTGTTAGATCTACCCATAACGAATTATATTTAATGTGTATACTACAAAGACATGAGAGCCAGTGGTAAATTTCAGAAGATCTAGCCGAGGTGAGGCACTCTCAGGCAGGTTCATGAGCTCAGAACGTCCGCTCACAATCCAGAGCTCTTATGTCTGAAAACGTAGACACAAATTTTCAAATAGAAGCTATCTTTATTAACAAACTGCATATTTGAACTATAGACATGTACATTCTTGCCTAAAAAATGATCAAGATTCAAAAACCAGAAAGAACTGTTGTATAAATGAAAACATCTGTAGTTTTCTTTGACAAATATTGCATCTAATCCACTTAATTTGTTATAAAGTACGCAAACACAGCACGAGTGTCAATACAGGAAGTGTCCGACTTCACGTCTCTGTTTTCAACTCCTCTCCTGACTACAAGCAGCAAATCTTATTGACCTGTTAAATTCAGCCGAACATCTAGAAAGTACAGTGCTTAGAATTCATTCAAATGTATTAAAGCAGTTGTGTTTGTCTTCTGCTCATTTGCTGAGAATGGCTTGAAATGGACTGGGTGTGTATTGTAGTGTGTAGGCTAAATTAATTTGATAACTCTTAATTGCTTATGGAATTAAGTGATGCCAGTCAGTAGCCTTTAGCTGCAGCTGCAGATTCTACCTGACACTATCATTGATACATATTATCTCGCTTTACTTGGCTAAGTGACTTGCCTTAATAGATTTAGCGGTTTTTGAATATGGAAGTGCTTAGATTGAAATTGCCCGACTAACAGCCTTGTTCGTGCCATCAGCTGGGCAAATTCAGACATTAAAGTCAACAGCGCTTTCGTTTTCCGATCTCAGCCTGCTGCCAAGTCGGCTCTTAACGAGCCGCTCACGTTCGCTCGTTTAAAACATGACAACGGGAATCAGAGGCGCACCGCAGGGCCACACTCGGCGCGCTTTACCCTTCGCCGACATCAGAGAGCCGATCTGTCTGCACATATCACAGACGAGCAGACGGCAGGCCTTTTCTCGTCTGTCATGTCCTGCTTAATATTCATGAAAGCAAATTGGGAGACAGTCATTTGGCAAGTGCTGCGAGTGCTAAAGCCTGTGGGGGTTGTAGGAGAGAAGTGCATACTCACAGTGGCAAAAACCCTGTCCTGCTCACCCCTACCTTGTCCTGGGTCCACGTCGCCCGTCCCCAGCCGCTCCCTTCGGCACCTTGTCTCGTCCCATCTCCCCCTTCTGCCCCACAAACCCAAAGCCCCCCAGGCGGTGTGCTGAGTGCAGCCTTAATTACCCCAGGCCCCTGACAGAGCCTGTCATTGTGAAGCAGATATCCCATGATCCTGTTCAGCACTGACAGGACACACAGTGCCGTCCCGGCTCACCAGACCTGGCAAAACCAGCAGCTCAACATTGGCTCAGACAGAAACTACTCCTATCTGTGAAGTTTTAAACAGAGCATAGCATGCATGCGGAGCTGGACTAGACATATAGGTATAGGCTGTTTTAGGAAAAAAACTCAGGTCTTATAATTGACCTACTTTTTATGTGTGATTAATTGCATAAACTAACATTGACAATACCAAACTATGAGCTTTTACGTTCAAACAGAGTGAAAAGCTGTGGTCTTGTAGTGTGCACTGGGTGACAATTTTTTTTTTAAATAGGTGCTTGATGGAAACTACAGTAGTTAGCAAATAATCAAAATCACAAAATTTTGTTATTGGCAAGCTGGAATGGTGGATAAGCATTGATTTGTTCATTTATTTTTGGTGTTAGAGTTTGCCTCATCAGCATTGATCGCACCTTTTCTCAGATCAAATGCATCAGTGGCCCTGAAAACGGTTTGGTATGGCTGATTAGACAGTTGAAGATGATAAATGCTGTTGTGTGTGATTGACTGCTCACCCTAAGTTTAAGTCAGTTCTGCCTGTTATGTTCTTTAAATGAATGTGTAAATGTTATTTTTTTATGCTTTAATAATAATTTTTATTGCGTCTATATGTACAGTAGAGTAAGCTCCAAATGTGATTAAAAACTGGGATACTTTAGGAACTACAACATGATGCATGATTCATATCAGTTATTACATATCAATTGTAATTATTTTATGACCCTTGCTAATGCAGTGTTTGCCAAGCTAAGCTATTCATAATTTAAAGTAGTTGAACTATAAAATAGCTCTTTGTTGTAGTTAGTTATACTACAAGCTACTAAGAAGTTGCTAAATATTTTAGATCCATCAACAAGGTGATATCATTTTAGATCTATTCAATAATGATTTATAATTTAATTTGTTTTATGGCACAAAAACAACTATGCAATGGTTTTTAAATAAGAGAGAGGGTTGTCTGGGACGTACAATTCACTAATGACTTTCAAAATGTTACATATTGGAGAGAGAGCTGCTTTTAAAACATTTGTTCACTGGAATAAACACTGCTGAATGCTATAGAGCAAAGGCTGTTTAGGACAAACCGATTCATTTGAAAGAACCAGCCTTTTTTTTTTTTAAATGTTATGAGAGAGGCTTAATTAGAATTAACTGATTTGCTAGAATGAATCAGATTTTCCAATTTTTTTTTATTTTTTTTTCTGATCTGTTTGATTAGTCATATGTTGAGTATTCCTCAGATCAAATCAACAAGACTGGAATATGAGGGAAAATATCATGTTTTTTTTTTTTCATTTCGGTGACATGCAGATGTGGGACAATGTTGCCCATAGTGTCCTCATTCACTAATCTCGCCACTACACTCTTAAAAATAAAGGTGCTTCAAAAGGTTCTTCAAGCGATGCCATAGAAGAACCATTTTTGGTTCCACAAAGAACAATTCAGTCAAAGGTTCTTTAAAGAACAATTTTTTGCTTACCTCTTTATAATCTGAAGAACCTTATTTGCCACAAAGAACATTTTGTGAAACAGAAAGGTTCTTCAGATGTTAAAGGTTCTTTATGGAACCATTTTGATAAAAAGGTTGTTCTATGGCATCGTAAAGCCCCTTTAAAGAGTGTAATATAGTCCACTAATATAGACACTGAGTGTGCCGGAAGGGCTGCTGCGTTTAGTATAGTTTATTATTTATATAACAAATTTTTAAAAAAGCTGACAATGTGATTGTGATTGCTTTGTGTCATCCGCAGTACTAAAACACACCTGTATAATTCTGTTGTGGCCAACTATTGTTATATTAAAAAACAACAAAATAGCTTAAATTATCTTACTGATTTCTAAAAAACTATTAACCTTACTACTTATTAATATTACTTTAAATTTAAATGTTACATGCCGGGAAGTAAAACTCTGTGAGTGTGGACATTTCCATTCACAAATTTTAGTAGATTTGACAACTTCTGTGAATTTGGGTTTAAACAATGAGTGGATATTCTCTTTGAGGCCTCTAGATTCTGACTGGCAGTATTTGCCTCTGGCATAAAGCTCATCTCCTGGTGCTCACAAAGCCAGCACTCTTTAGCATGCTGTCAGTATATGGCCAAAAAAAAAAAAATCTTTTAGATTCCTCAGTTCACATTTCTACTTTGTCCCTGTAACAATATGCTTATGAAGCACATAATCTAACAGGAAAGAACATAATCTAAAACTGAGCTACCCTCCCAAACATATAAGTAAGGAAATCCTGCACCCCAATATTCTGATGTTGTAATGCAAAAATAAATAAACAAACAAATAAATAAAAATAACTACTGTAACTAGCAAAAAATGCTGTTGGTCTAAATATCAGCATAGCTTTAAACTGTAGTTGTGTGTTGTTTTTAAACTAATCAGTGGTTTAGCTAAGTGAACAATCCAATGACTCACTCATAAAGTCAGTTATCTTCTGGAGTAACAAGGTTATATTTAGCAATAGTTGATCTAAAATCAATCTTAATTGTATGTGTGTCTTAATTGTATTTATACAGTATATTATATTTTATTCCATGGAATGTCTGGATACTGGATTCTGATTGGCTGGCAGGTGTGCAGTAAAACCATTTAATGCACAGGTAGTTCCAAGTCAATTTAATCACCGTTCTATATTAATGCGCTGCTTTAATTGATGCACGCAAAAGCACAGAGAGAGAGAGAGAGAGAGAGAGAGAGAGAGAGAGAGAGAGAGAGGTCAGAGATCGCATTGTGCTGCGCACATACATAAACTTCTTGTCAGCGTTTGCCTGCGATCCTTATTAAAATATCCTAGATACTAGATCGCTACATTATATTCCTCAGCAACGGGGCGGTAAAGATGCTGTTTTTGAATGAATCGTTGTTTGTAGAGAGAGACGCACAGCATGCAGGCAGGTAACGTTACGCACACACACAACTGTCATCTCTCTTGCCTTCACACTCTCTCTTGGTCGATCGATAATCTACTGAAGTAAATGCTAAATTTCATTCAAATAAATGTGATTTTACCGGACTATTTAATCTCTGTGTCTGATTTGAAGCGGTCAGAACAGTGGCGGTTCTACACGGAGGCCAAGGGAGGCCCGTGCCCCTGTAGACATGTCCTTGGCCACCCCTGTGGCCCCCCCGTGCTGACCAAATAAAAAAAGTATTAATTAATTATGATTTTACACACGAGCGCCAAAAGCGGAACTAATGCGACGCATCGTTCTACTTACATGGGTAAATAAGAGCGGCGCACACAAACACTGCAGCAACAATTAGAACTACTCTTGGATAGAGGAGCTACGATTTATTTCTCCTGTTGCAAGAGTCGAAGGTAAGCAAAACAATTTCATTTTGTGAGTGACTTTCTTTCACATAACCGTGTTACTTTTGTTTTTCACACTGATAATTAAATCAAGTTTGTAAATGGCTTTGTAAAATCTTTGTTAACATTAGTTAATAAAAATATACAGCTGTTCATTGTTAGTTCACAGTGCATGAACTAATGTTAACAAGAATTTAATAAAGTATTAGTAAATGTTGAAATTAACATTAACAAAGATTAATTAATGCTGTATACGTGCAGTTCATTATTAGTTCATGTGAACTATATGTAGTTAACTAATGTTGACCAACGAACCTTATTGTAAAGTGCTACCAAAAACTTCACAGAAAATCTGAAAATCATATCTAAGCAAAAAACGAAAGGCAATGCATGCCCCTAAATTTCTTCTTATTCTAATAGTTATCATGAAACGAGGAAGGGACATAGCGTCCTTTTTTGCCCCAGTAAACAAAAATGTTGTACCCTTTGTTGTACCCTGGAGTTTTGTTCACATTGAATTGACACACTGTATTTGTACCCTGTACTGCATTTATCATTTTTTATGGCCTTACCTCTTTTGCACCTGCACTCACTCCTGTACAAAATAAATGTTTTAGGGATGCTCATTTCAGTTAATTTTCCTGACCGACAACCGCTGCTCATTATCCGAACATTAACCTTAACTGATACAATTAGAATAATAAACTTGTTTAAAATAAAAAATAGAATGCACGATTATCTGTGATGATACATAAATACAAGCAAATGTTTTATTTTAACGTGCAAACAGCAGCATACAGAGCAACAACAAAAACTGCATTCATATACTCAAATTATCACGCATCAGCTGCGCTTCTGAGAACAGAGAAAATCAGAATGAAAAGAAAAAGAATAATTTAAACAGGCCTACACTAAATATTATAAATTAAATAACTACCTAATTAAGATGACAAAACTAAAACACACTGAAATCTTTCTATGCACTTTGAAGAACGGTACCGTTCTTATTCTTCTCGTTGGACATAAAAATATATAGCAGGCCAGCCTATCCCTCAGTGTACCTAGTTTTTACTTATGTCGACATGCTGTACGGATAGACTGGGACGCTGTCTGTTAACTCTTAGATCCGCGACAAAAACACATCACAAAAATCATTTCAATTTGCGGTTGGGGTCTTTTCATCCATGATCCACTGGTCATATGTGGATCAACGTGTTCTCACAGCGTTCAATAGCCAATCACAGACATTTCTGTTGATGTCATTATCGCAGTGGCCAATCAGAGGCAGCTATGTTACGATCCACTCACCACTTAAAGTGCCGGTTCAGTTCTGCTGAAATTCTACACCTCTGAGAACTGTCTCATTAAAACAAAGAAAGTGTAGACATGATGTAAATAAGAGATTAATTGTACTGTGTAAATGTGATTTTATTACCTTTTATCAACTTTGAGAGATTGCCATGAACTACAGTAATGTATGAGTGACAGCTTTCCAGTGATTGTAAGGGGAGCGCGCACTTTTAAGACTATAATTAATTCAGAATTTGAATTCATTTATTCACGGATTCACTCTCTGATAACGCAACATCGCCATTGCTATCGTGCAGCATTTAGGCTACTACATCAGTTACACAAACTAAGAGTAAAGCAGGTGCTTACTCATCAAAATATGTCTAAACAGCCGCACTGCACGTGTCGACACGCGCCCGTGAGTAAACATTATTTTTTTCTTTCACCATGCAGCAAACTTAAAAAAAATTAAAACCGTTTAACTTATAGTAAAAATCGGTTAAAATTCTTACTGTCGGTTAACGGTTGAACGGTCAATATGAGCATCCCTAAAATGTTTGTATGGTTTTAAAGTAAAATAAAGTTTATAATCTTTAATTATCATTTGTTGTCATTTTTTTTAATGTGCCCCTCTGGTTAAACACTGGCCCCTTCTTGGCCCCCCTAGTCAAATTTGTCTAGAACCGCCACTGGGTCAGAATGCTAGAGCTGTGTGTCATAACTGACGAAAATAACCGTCTTTTTTATCCATTCAGTCAAATTTTGCGTTGCAAATATCAATCCTAGTTTTAATTTGTCTATAACCATGGAATAAGCGGGATAATCAACGGCTTGCCGTGCGTTAAAGGATTTAAAATGCACTTCGCGGAGGCAACCACCCTCTGCTTCTCGTCGGGCGGTTATTAGCCTCCACGTCGTGCATTTAAAATCCTTTAACGCACGGCAAACCGTTGATTATCCCTTACATAATTTATTGTACTGCCTTTCTTGTATAGATTTAGGGTAGAATTTACTTTCTGTGAGGTAAACTTAACTTTCTTGTTTTATAGGCCATAAAAACTGAATGAAACATCAAACATTACTTTTAAACCCTCTGTAAAATCTGTAAACCTTGCTTATGAAATGAAATCAATATATTTGAGCGTCTCAATTTGAGTATGCGTGTGTACGCACATATGCCCAGCTAATTATGAGGATAAAAAAAAATCATGAAAGTTGTGTGCGTGTTTCTGAAATGCCCTACTAAAGTCACCTTGGCTTGGTGTGAGCCACTTTCCATCAGGTGCAACCCACGCCTCAGGTGACACGACATTAAAGGCCTACAGGCAAAGCAAGGCCAGTGCATTAGAGTCAACTGCCATCCCAATCACTCTCCTAGCCCAAAGAAAAGGAAGGGGAGATGTATTTGATGTACAGACCTTCAGATGAGAGACCAGTTTAATATTGAATAGAGTGCGGTTTTTCTTCCAAAGCCGTACCCAAAGAGAGAAAAACCTTGGTTAATTATGAATGCACACAATACATTATTAAACAGTGTCACTTTTTCGTCTTTATGGTTCATTTCATGAAAAATTATGACAATTATGAATTTTTCCTCTGGGTTGTTGAGTATTAAAGTGCTGTTTTCTTGTTCAAATATGGGGCCCTTTCAAGAAGGATTTGATTTGACTTGGACTAAATTTTGCCTGCTTAATGTGTAAAGAGAAAACAAACAAACAAACAAGCCTAAAGGCTACCTTTTTAAAACAAAAAAAGGTGTCTCGAACTCGAGATGACATGATTTAAAATTTGTTTGTTTTGAACAAAATAGAGCATTTTAAGGTACTGTCATATTCTCAATGGGGATATGGTGCATATTTGGGTCAATGACTTGTAAGAGAATAAAGCAAATAAAATCTTTTGTCAAGTTTAAAACACATGCTCCTAATGTGCTCATAAACTCCGGAAAATGATCCATGTTGGATTATGTGGTCATTAGGACACCGCCAATACTGGTACAGAGGTGTGGCAGTGGGGGTCTTCAGCGCCCCCTGGAACGCAGTCAGAAAACTTGCATATCTCATACATACTTGCATGTATATGAAATTCATACTGGTATATATGGTGTATATACAGTAGTCAACATTCAAAGTGGATCAAAAAAGTTAATCAAAAGTTGTCCTAAGATAAGAACGGGTATTCTTTTTGGTTTTAGGACAAATTTGATGAAAGGTTTTGATCCACTTCGAATGTTGACTACTGAGTATGGTATATACTGGTATATGGTACACATTAGATCTCATTGAGCTGAACAACATTCACACTGCATGTCATTAACACTGCCAAACAGGTAGTCAACTATTCATGGTTTCAAAAACCATGCATCACACTTTTTAATACTCCTCCTTGGGATTCATCCGATGGCCACCAAACTTGGTGAACATCCCAAGACACCGAGAATGCTAAATTAAAGTTTATATATCTTTTCTTTTCTGTGTTTGTGCTTTATGGTTTATAGGAACCCGTTCATTGCTGTAACTCTATAAAACAGACAGCCAGTTAAATGAGAGAGTTATATATGTATATAATCATTAGGGTTTCTTTTTTAAGTTTGATATATACATTGTTATTGATTTATTGATTTACATTTATTTATTTGTGCATATATCTGTGCTGTTTTTATGACTTTGATTTTAGCCTTTTTTATATTATTAAGCAGTGAAGTAGTACTTTTGACTTTTTTTGTCTAAGAAATAATAATTTAATGAGACTTTTTCTTCATTATTAAATATATACTAATAGTAGACATGATAAATAAAAAGCCCCATCATGACTTGACTGACAATCCTTTCTGCTGGTGTCCAAGCTAAAAGGTTCCATATTTATGGAAGAAACACAGTTTACTCTCCGCAATCTGAAAATCTTAATTAGGATTTATTCATTTTTAGTGGACACACATGGAATTTAATTATATTTTACATCAGCGGGTCTTTATTTGAGTGGAAGAAGGCACACTTACAGAACACTCTTCTATTAACCAACATACCCACATGAATTCATCAAGTGCCAGATGATTAGTGCAGAATGTGTTGAATCACTTGAGTTAGGTAGCAAAAAGTATTTATTAGTCCTCTTGGAATGAAGATCAACAATGATTGCTTTGGTTTACAAAAGAGTGAGGGAGCAAATTCTTATTGCATAAAGGCCAGAATGTTTTCACACTCTTTAATATCAGAACAAACGCTCCGCCAAGCCTCTCGCTGGCAAAACAAGATATTTTAACAGATGGTTGCTTCAGCGTGCCACTTGATGAATGGTACCATATGCCTCAGATTGCCACAGTAAAGATTATCACCATTATGAGCGCTTGTTCGCGGGTTTCGTTTGTTTGCTTGTCTGTGTTTGCTCATCAAGCGTGCCAACAACTGGAGTGTTATATCTGAGCATGTGGGCACACGTGTGTTTATGAATGCACGTCGTCTTCTGTGTGTACCTTCTGCTTTGTGAGTGAAACCCGCTGATCCTCAGAAAAGGTTGAAACTGCTGCAATTTGAAACCTTGTTAGAAATTTATGAAGTGCTAAAATGTTTCGTCCCGAGGGAAAACACTGCCAGCTGTCACTGGTGAGCCATTTACTGCCAAACGGAGATTGGTGCTCAGATAGGGCCTGTGGCACAGCATTGAAGTGATTTTCATGAAGACACAAGAGAAATTTAGCAATTAGCAGAAAGTCATTCAACTTGAACTTTTCTTTGGTTGTGTCATAATGCAATGCCACATTTTCTCTTCTGTGTCTTAGTGCTGCTCTTTAATACTGTCTGTATATTTATATACATTTTTATATAGCTATAGTTAATCATATAAGCTACAGTAATAAGCTAATAGCTTATGTATATATCAAAATAACTTAATTTTTTAATGTAAAGTAGATCACAGCTTATTTTAATTTGAGGTACTTATAGTTGTATCTCAATTTTAAGCTGTAATGGAAAACGTTTCACCTTTACATCCAAAATTAATGTGTCTCATGTGTCTCTCTTGTCCTGTCTTTTCCTTTTCAGTTTTCGGTGAAGATCTACGTTCCAGCTTATATTTTGTCAATGCATCTCTGCAAGAGGTAGTGTTCTCCAGCACCACAGGGGCACTGGTGCCGTGTCCTGCCGCGGCCGTGCCCCCCGCCACGCTGAGGTGGTACCTCGCCACCGGGGAGGAGATCTACGATGTCCCAAGCATCCGCCATGTGCACCCCAATGGCACGCTGCAGATCTACGGCTTCCTGCCATCCAGCTATAGTAACCTAATCAATGACAATACATACTACTGCACAGCGGAAAACCCATCAGGAAAGATCAGGAGCCAAGACCTACACATTAAGGCCGGTCAGTCAGCTCAGCAGAACAAAATTCAAAATTTATATAGTATGCAACCCATAATGAGAAATACACAAATTCATTTTTATTAATATAGCATTTTTATCAATGAGTTATGGCCACACACACACACACACACACACACACACACACACACACACACACACACACACACATAAACAAACAGTTTTTTTGTTTTACAGGGACTATGCATAGGCGTAATGATTTTTATACTGTACAAACTGTATTTTCTATCTATCTGGTTTCAAAAACCATGCATTAAACTTTTTAATACTCCTCCTAGGGATTCATCTGATCACCACCAAATTTGGTGAACATCTCAAGACACTGAGGATGCTAAATCTAACTTTATATATCCTTTCCTTTCTGTGTTTGTGCCTGTTTCACAGTCTTTATGGTCTAGAGAACCCCGTTCAGCTATCGGGGTGGCACTGGGGCTTGGGCCCGTCATTGCTGATTGCAGCTGTATTTGTAGATATTTAGTTTTTTTTTTTTTTAAATTAGTGAATATTTATAATATCATTACCTCCATTAGCTTTACGCATAGGCATAATTATTTTAAGACTGTACAAACTGTATTTTCTATCCCCTTACTCTGCATTTTTCAGAAACTAATTCTGTATGATTTATAAGTTGTTTCATATGGACCAAAAATGTAAAAAAATTTTGGGGATAGTGTATTTGCGCCCCATAACATAGAGAATTCAAGGTATACATGCACACAAAGGAAACAATGAAAATTAAGAACTAATCTAGATTTTAACATATTAAACTAACCTTTGAATTTTTAAAATGTCCTACAGTTCAGCATTATATATTAAATTCTGATTCTGATTCTGATTCTGATTCTGAATGAAAGTGTCCATAGAGTTGTGCTTCTGTGACAGCTCTAAGATAGACAGATGAAAAACACTGAAATATTAATGAATTTTTTACTTAGGTCAGACATGTGCGGAGAAGACAATGCTGGAATTTGGGTCCTTTGTTTGTGTGCCAATGTGCATTCTCTGTCTCTGTATCTCTATTTGTACATTTCAGTTACCCGAATCAACCACCCAATATATACAGTTTTTTTTTATTGTTTTATTTTTTTTTATATTGCATAGCTACTAATATACACTGTGTGCATAATTATTGTCCATTAAGGCTGGAAGTGAAAAACTGCATAATTATTAGGCACATTTTCTTTTACAGATGAAATGAGCCAAAAAAGAGATTTAACTCGGACTGAAAAATCAAAAATTATTAAATGTCCGTGAGAAGGATACAATAGTAATGCAATACTAGAATTTGCAAAGTTAAGGCATGACGATTGGCCAGAAAAATGCTTGTTGGGTCAGCACAGTAAGAAAAAAAAACACATGGATGGTGGAGAAGAAAAGACACATGTTAACTGCAAAATAATTAAGAACTAAGGTGAAGAATTAGGTGTGAAACCATCTCCAGTACCACCATTTTCCAGAACTGCAACCTACCTGGAGTCTCCAGAAGTGCAATGTGTCAGATTCTCAGAGTTTGCTTGGGTAAAAAATCCCAAGAAATTACCCTTACTTAATAAAAATATGTTGAAGTGTTGTGAAATATGAAGACTGTTATTTTATAGGCTTTATAGACAGATAAGTTGAGAACTCTTGAAGGACCAGCACCACGTCCTCTTAGCACTCTTTCAAGAATATATCTTCCAGAATTTGGCAGTAAGTTTTGGGAGTTTTTAGTTTATCTCTGCAAGACAGACATTTCAGGATAGGAGATCTCAAAACTTACTGCCAGATTCTGGAGGATAAACTATCGAAAGAGTGCTACAAATGAATGTCCTTCAAGATTCACTCTCAAATCATCTGTCAATAAAGCCTGCTAAAAAAACAGTCTCCATGTATTTCACAACACTTCCGAATGTTATTCTTATTAAGTAAGGGTAATTTTTTAGGATTTTTTTGCCCAAGCAAAGTCTCTGAGAACCTGACACATTGAACTTCTCGAGACTCCAGGTAGGTTGCAGTTCTGGAAAATGGTGGTGCCGGAGACTAAATGGTTCCTGATGGTTTCACACCTAATTTTCAGCTTAATTCTTCTTTGCAATTGACATGCATCTTTTCTTCTCCACCTGTTGCAGACCCAACGAGCATTTCACTGTCCAGTGGTCATGCCTTAACTTTGCAAATTGTATCAGTATTGCATCCTTCTTATGGGTATTTATTAACTTTCAACTTCTCAGTCAGAGTTAAATCTCTTTTTTTGGCTCATTTTATCTGTTAAAAAAAACATGCCTAATGATTGTGCACACCTGAATATAAGGAGTTTTTCACTTCCAGCCGTCATAGACATTTATATATCACTTATAAATAATTAAATACAAAATTAATAGTAGTTATTAAGATTAGTGTGGTTTGGAATTGGTAAAATGTGCTTAAAAAAATGACCAGAATAGCGGTGAGCCTACTAATTAATAATCTATTTAACAGAATTTGATTGGAGTACATTCTTAGAAATCACATTTTCAGAAATGTTTGTGAACTTGTAAGAATAACAAGTAAAAAACTCTTTCCTCTTCGCCGCAGTATTCCGGGAGCCATACACAGTTCGGGTGGCTGATCAGAGAGTCATGCGAGGGAATACGGCGGTCTTCAAGTGCATTATCCCGGCCTCAGTAGAGGAGTATGTCAGTGTTGTATCATGGGAGAAAGACACAGTCTCACTTGTCTCAGGTAGGGCTGATCACTCACATTGCTTTTGATGAACTTGCGAGATCATAGCAAACTTATGAAAGCTTTGTTTTGCGTATTTAAACAAACCTTCCTCCCTGGAACTACCATTCCTTCTTTAGCATTACTTTTGTGTCTCACTGAAACAAAAATGGTTGTTTAGCATGTTAATATTGATCTGCCTCAGCTGTTTTGAAAAAGTTAAGTGCTTTACTTTACATTTTATGTTCATTTTAAGTCTTTGATTGACTAATACCCTCTGGCTGGATTTGCCATGAATGGAAGCATTTAGAGAAAGTTTGAGTGTGGTGTGTGGTTTTAGACATGCAAAAGCTACTGTTTATCAAATACTGTACACTCAAAAGTTATTTGGAGTCCTTAGATTAAAAAGATTTGCCTCTCCATGACAGACGGCAACATCTTGCATCAGAGCCTTTATTGAGCTTTGAAAAATCCATTATCTTACCAATCAATGTACATCACCACTTATGACTATCTGACGACATTTCCATGGTAACAGCCTGGTAGTAATTGGCCAGTGTGGTTGGTGAAATATGGAATACTATGCATGATATTCCTCATACCTCTATGAATGGTTCTGCAATTACATAGTCAGTCTCATTTATAAAGATAAATAACTGTTTTATCTGATGTGGTTGCAGCACATGCCAATATCAACCCGTGTGCGAAATGTCAGAAGCATTAGACCTATCCAATGCTCATCTCTTGCTAAATATTTAATGATGAAGGACCTCAGACGTGTGGCTGAAAGCTCTCTGGCATGTGAAGCTGAAGAATTGTTTACTCTTGCAGAGAAATGGGCTTTGAGATTTTTATGCTGGCATGTGTCTGCGCTTCATTCTTTTTTTAATCATTCCGATTTTGCAAATAATTGTTGGTGGTGCTGTGGTCAGCATGAAGATCGGCTCTTTGGGAATTAGATTAGTTGTTCAAAAACATGTTCCAAAATTACCACATGTTGTTCGTACTATTCATAAAATACAAGCAACAAACAAATGTACAGCACACAATCAATTCTTCTGGAATCTCTGGCATACCATTGTGTTGTTATATCAAATACAGGTGAATTCAAAAACATTGGCTTGATGCGACCGTTAACCAGTTGTTAGCTGGATTTGGTTTAGGCTACAGTTGTAGGCATGAAATTCTTTCTAAAGTCTTGCCGATATTAACTGAATGCCAGTAATGATATAATGGGATATGTCAAGATTACTCTTGAGTGTGAACTTGACCTTCAGCCTCCATGTCCCAAAAGGACTCCTTAAAACGAAATGCTGGTCATGTTTTAAAGTAACCCTTCACAATGCATTGCAAACTATTTATGGTCTGCCATTTTTCTGGTATAAAAAGCTGACTTTTGAAATCCAGGCAGTTCTTGATATGTACAATCAAGTCTTACATTTTGTTTAATCTATTAAACATCCTATTTCTAATGGAAAACATATTATGAAAGAAAAATGGGCTATTGTATTGTATTGCACACAGCATTCTACTGGTCACCTGATAGCTTCAAACCTGCACTGTTTTGTTTTCATTTTGTTTTCTTGTCCTAGCAGCTTTTTGAAGGTTAAATCTCAGATGGGTGGATGCATTTTATTAAATGTGGACACATATTTTGCACCTAAAAATAAAATGAACAGAACTTTTCACAATCTCAAACAGTGGATCTATCAGTGGATATACATGGATCCCATGAGTATTCTAAACTAACTAACTAAAGCCAACTACTTTGTCTTGCTTCATTGGGGGAAAAAAATACTAAAAAGCCCATAGTGATCTTTTTTTGTTGTTGTTGTTGTTTAAAATTGCTTCGTTCTTTTTTAATCATTCAGATTTTGCATAAATTACCTCACACTGTAAAACCCGACAAGTTACGGTAACTCAAACCGTTTGAGGAAACCGATTGCCTTAAACCATTTAAGTTTTAAAACCAATAAATATAAGCACTATACTCATATACACTGAGTTAAATTAACTTTTAAATATGTTGCTGGCTGTAAATTGTTGGCTGTTCTTTATTTATTTAAAATGAAGTAGTTTTAAAATGTGACTCAAAATGTGCATGTTTATGATGGATTTTTATATTTTAGTGTTGAAAATCTGTTCTGGCATAAGGATAAAAGTGTAAAATCAATTGTCAAATGCATTAAAATTTAAAATAAATTTTAAAGAAGTCTGATCTATTTTTTTTATCTATTAAACATCCTATTTCTAATGGAATTCATATTATGAAAGAAACATTGGCTATTTTATTGTATTGTACACAGCATTTTACTGGTATAAATATTATAATTATTTTTCTTGACACATCTTGTCTCATAAATTACCTCAAGTATATACTGACAAAATTTAGTTGCAAAATTGTTAGCTGTTCTTTATTTAAAATAAAGTAGTTGCAAAATGTGACTTTTATGATGGATTTTCATATTTTGGTGTTAAAAAAATCTGAGCTGGCACAAGGATACAAGAGTAAAATCGACTATCAAATGCATTCAAATTTAAAATAAATTAAAAAACAAAACAAAATGAATCATAGTTTTGCAAATTTTGCATTCTGAATCGCTTAGTAATCATTTTGTTTCTGTTTGAAATTGTAAATCAGGATTGCCACGTAAAATACTGTACATCAGAGCAGAACGATTGTGCTGTTAGCATGAAGCATTCGATCTCTTTTCCCTTGTCTGCTTAGCATAAATCAGTGTTCGGAGAGGACGCGCGAGCTATTCCGGCCCTATAATTCCGGCTAACGCTGGAGATTGTCCCGCAAATCACAGAGAAGATGAAATGCATGATTACAGAGTGGGACTTGTCTTAATTAATGAACTGTGATTGAAAATATAATTACAATATGAATTACCTCTCAAAATAAAGACTGCTCCCTAGTCATTTGAAGCGAGGGCCTGCTTTAAATGTGAATGAACGGGGCCTAATGATACTCTAACTTACCATTAACCTGTCATGCATTTTAAAACGGACCTTTCTGTGTGCGCTTTCAAATTCATGGCTGTGGATCCGTCCCCTCCCGGCTTTTGATAAACAATTGACAGCTCTAATAAAGAGATGAAAGGCTGTGCAGGTGAAAGGGCCCATGTGTGTGCGTTTGTGAGTGTATCTTCCTCTTTGAGTGGCCAGAGCACAGAACAGGTCCTAATGCACCTTGCAGGCTGTTTTTGTATGTATTTCAGGGATTTGACTACTGAATATTGATGGTGGCCATATTTCTTTTGTCATCTTGTCTGTATGCAAGCCTTTTATCCGTTGGATCACCCATTTGATCTGGTTTTAGAGACTGAAGGGATGCAATCAGCCACTTGGATGAAACATGTAGTTAAAGTCAACATGAAATTAAAATTATGCCTATTTGATTTCATAATACGCATTCTCTGTTTTACTGTAAAAAAAAATAATGTAATGTGCCTTAAAAACAAATTTCCTTTTCCGATGGCATCACCAGGCCCTCTAATATTTTAGCCCCTCCCCTCTACCCTCTTGTTATGTGTTTTTGACGCAGCTTGTTGCATTCGTGCTAAACTTTGGTCCCTCTATCATTTTTACAGCGCTTTGCCTTTGGCTTTTCTCATTACAGTTTACTTCACGGCCGTAGAAGTGTCCCTCTCTCATGGCTGACATTCACTGACATTTGTCAAACCATTAAGCTTAATTCACTTTCCCTTCCAGCGCGGTTAGAGGGGAAATCACAGCCACATGCACTTTACTTATTTAATGGTCTGTTTCTAATGGGACTTTGCCGTAAATATTGAGAGTTTGCATTTGCAAATGCGTTGATGAGTTAATCTTTTAAGGTGCCGTTGTGGATTGACGATTAAGATGCTAACTGGATAATGAATGAATCATTTCAGCCATGGTACTTCAGTGTGTCAGTGTTTTAGTCAGTGGAAATGCATTCAAAATGCATAGGTTTGAACACAAACTATGCAGTCTGAATAGGAGTTTTAATATATTGCTTGCATTTATAGGAAATTACTTTTCCAATATTTATAAAAGAAAAAAAGTGAGTGGTGCATGCGCATGCATAATGTTTTGTGTATTGCTGTTTGGTTGCTAAGGTATTGTGGATGGCTGCTAGGGTATTGCTAGAGGGTTTCTTACTTTAGTCATTGTCAATGGGATTTTTTCCATCTGTTTAACTGTCTGTTAGTTGAAAATCTTTATTACATCTTCTAAGTCAGATCACCAGTGCTATGTAGATTACTTACTAATTTTAGTCCGCCACTGATTTGACATGTAACGTAATTGATTACATTACACATTTTAGTCAATATAATCAGACTACTTTCTGATTACTTTTAAATTACTTTTGATTTATTAAATAGGGTAATCGTGTACCATAGTAATACAAAAAATACAAATAGAAGCAAATATATTGTTATTCACAACATGAAGTGCATTAAACATTATATTACACATACATCAACTGAAAAAACAACAACAATTACTAAAAAGATGAAATATTTTACTTGTTTACCTGCAAATCATGTGATTATTAACCAACTTTAGAGAACAGCAATTGTGTTACTTAATTATTAACGTAAAATCTCAATACTTCAAGGAAAAAAGTGTGATAAATAACAAAATAATAATAATAATAATAATAATAATGTGTTTATCAATAGTTGATGCAATGTTAAAATATTGAGAAAATGCTTATTAAAGGGGTCATATGATGTTGCTAAAAAGAGCATTATTTTGTGTATTTGGTGTAATGCAATGTGTTTATGTGGTTTGAGGTTCAAAAAACATTATTTTTCACATATCGTACATTATTGTTGCTCCTCTCTGCCCTGCCTTTTTGAAACGCATTGATTTTTACAAAACTCATCGTTGATGAAAAGCGAGGTGGTTTCTGAATGGCCAGCTATCCGGTGCATTCTGACTGGCCGAATACCTCAAGCGTGTGAAGGAAATGTTACACCCCTTATTTGTTATATACGCATTTGTTGCATCCAGCGGGGACATAACTACTGATTATAATGACTCATACACTCTTTTTACTTGTTGCGTTGCGTTGGGTCGCGTAAAAATAACACCATGTCTGTATTTTCGATTGTTGAATGAGAAACAACAAGCACTACTCTACACTGCTCAGAACTCGCATTTGAATAGTCAGTAGCAAATTCTTTAAAGAACAGACAGTCGCAGACTGTCCTTGCAACGTTGGAATTGCCCCACTTTATAACCTTAACCCTTTTTGTACAGCTGGCATTGTAAGTTGTTCTCCCAGGTTCAGTAAACAGTCCTCCATAAAATGCACTGCACACACTCAAATATTTGCATTGTACTGTTCCGTAACAGTGTTGTAAATATAACTTAACCACTGATTTCTAGTTGTGTCCTCATTTGGAAGGCTAAACAAAGTACTTTCGTTTTTGCAATGAAACACACTGCGTCTCCACAACATGGCGGCTGCAACACTACTACAGCCGGTAAAAGGTACGCCTTCTTTCTTTTCATATAAATATGGGCAGTGTTATGCAAATCTACCCACGCCGTGATGTGGACATATGGGGGCGTGCTTAAACGAGCCATTTTAGGAAGGCGTGACTGAGTCTTAACTTTTATAATAAATATCTCTTTGGGTTTGAGACTTTAAGCTTTGCAACTTTACGGATCTTATCTGTGCACAAACAGCTTGTAACACTCCAAAGACAAAGGAAAACAAGAAACCGCATCATATGACCCCTTTAAAATGATAATACTGCACAGCACTGCTGACCACTTATTTTAAAATATAAATCAAATTGCATTAGTTCATCTCTACTCAGCAAGCCATACACTTTGAGATATCATTTATGTCCATATCACAAAAGTTTAATACTTAGCTGATTTAGGGGTTTAGCTATAAGAATGAGCAATAATGCTCAGTAAGCACTATTAAATAAATTATTATTCCCACTATTGCTCAGTCCTTATATTTAAACCTCATCAGGAACAATGGTTATTTCATAACCCCATTTTGTAGCTATAAAGATATGATATCAAGCTAACTAAAACAGAAATCACATTAAAAATACTTTTCAGATTGCTTTCTACATTCATACATCAAAATCTGACCTGTAAAAGTGTAAAGCCGGTAAAATACTAAGCGCGTGAGTATTGGGAGGAATATCAATTCCATGGACTCCTCTGTGCGACTGCCGCTGCTTATAGAATATATAAAGAGCAGAGGGGCGGTCAGACATGTTGAAAAGCCAGCGCCATGTTTGAGTGAGTGCGGCTGGGGCCAGACACAGTGTCTATGGCTGCCGCTGCTGCTGGGAGCCTGCAGATAGTGCATTCTCATTAGAACAAACCCACACTCCTTTCATCTTTCTCTAGCCTGCAGATTAAGTTGGAGATGGTGAAGCACCAGGCTTACAGGCTGAAGCTAGAGGAGAAAGATAAATGTAAAATGTAAGCCTCTCTCTCTCTCTCTCTCTCTCTCTCTCTCTTGCTCATTCTCTCTCTCTGCTCTACCTTCTCTTTGTGTGTACAGCAAATGTTCTATGCAGTGTGCAGTGTGAATGTCTCTCCTGAAACCCCTCTCACTGCTGTAGGAGTAATGTGAAGGTTTCTCATGGCTTTAACCACCTTAACACCTTTCTTTAGGTAAATTTCTAAATTTCTAAGAAATACAATAACATTCTTAAAAATAGTAAAGTCATATTATATATAATGTACATTTTGATCTTTTGTACAAGATTTAAAATTGTTTTTGTTCATGGACCTGAATAAACCTGATATATATAAACACTTTACTAGGTGCAAATTTGCTGTGTATAATTGCTATAAAAACTTAACATAACACCAAGAAAACGAGAGATCCTGTATTTCTGCAATGATCCATTCGTGGTTGTCACAGTCCACCTCAAGGCATTGTGGAAGAAACAGTAATGTGTGAACACAACCTTGAGCTGATAAGAAGAGGAAGAACCACAAAGTAACACATTTATCACATAGATTCAAGAGTAACACACCTTACAGACAGGAGATGAATGGACAAAATACATATAGAAGTATACATTTAAAATGATTATCTTTCTTGTGTTTCATTAAAGGTTTTATGATTGAGATACTGCATAGTAATACTTTCATAATAAACAGAATGTTTATAATTTTGTTCAGTGTTACTTGTATGATAATATATTCCTCTTGTTCTGAAATAAATACATTGACAGGCCATTTGCAGCCCACATTGTTGATTTTTGAATCAAATAATAATGTGAGCATTGAATGGGTCTACCTGTTCGTCTGTGAAAAAAAGAAGAAAGAAACAAAGATAGGGGTTGCACTGCAAAAAATGCTTTTCTTACTTTGATTTTTTGTCTTGTTTTCAGCCAAAATAGGATTTTCTTAGATTTTTAAAATGATTTTCTTTTTTTTTTTTTTTCAAAAAAAAAAAAAAAAACAAGTTAAAATTAAGTTAGTTTTTGCTTATAGAACAAGCAAAATAATCTGCCAATGGGGTAAGAAAAAAAAAATATTTCGAACAGAAAACAAGATTATTTTTCTTACCCCATTGGCAGATTATTTTGCTTGTTTCAAGCGAAAACACACTTAATTTTTTTTTTCTGAGTTTTTAGACGTTCATCGCATAGATTGAGAGTAACACACCTTACAGACAGGAGATGTAGCAAATTGAAAAATACATGTAGAAGTATACATTTAAAATGATTAGCTGTCTTGTGTTTCATTAAAGGTGTTATGACTGCATACTAATACATTCAGAATAAACAGAATGTTTTTTTGTTTTTAATTAAGTCAAAATTAAGTGAGTTTTTGCTTAGAACAAGCAAAAAAAAATCTTATTTCAAACAGAAAACAAGATTGGCAGAATATTTAGCTTGTTTCAAGCAAAAGCACTTAATTTTGACTCAACAATGACAATATTTTTTCTTTGTCTAAAAAATCCTTCTTGATTTAAGAATTTTTAGATATGTTGGCTGAAAACAACAAAAAATCTAAGTGAGAAAAGATTTGTGCGTTTGAAAAATGTTTGTTTGTAAACATAATTTCTGAAATCTCGTTTGGTGATGCTCACAGCACAGAAATTACACAATGTTTAGATATTTTTTAACTGGAAAGTAAGAATTGATTAAGAATATGATTCCTCCAGTCTGTCTATTCTACTGTTTTTTTTTTTGTATTACCTTTATGTGCATCCATTTCTACTATACATCCTTTAGTTGGATATTGTATGTTGTAAGTAAATTGGGTCACAGCTGAAGAAGAGAACGCAGGTCATCTCCAAAGCATCACACCAGCTCATAACTGCTGTTTGACTAACTAGACCAAAGGCCAGCTCACTTCAGCTAGAAAACAAGAAGAGCAGATAATTTTGAAATCTAATTTGTGATTTTTTTTTGTCAAGATGATGTGTATCTACAGCTATAATTGTAATGTGAGCTGAATGTGTATTGCTTGAAAAACATATTCAATTCTGCTCCACATGCCTTTAAAACCCTGCTTTCATCACACAAAATACGTCAGAGAAAGAGAGAGAGGGAGAGAGAGAAAGAGAGAGGGAAAAAGAAAGAAGGATATAGTGTAGAGGAGGGAAAAAAGGACCTAAAAAATCAATAGCTATGTACATTAATCACACAGCTGCCACTGAGAATTATGGGAGCATAAGCTGAAGGATGCATTTGTGCATTTGCAGCATGAGTGCTGGTGAACGTTTAGGGAATACAAAGAGAGAGAGAGAGAGAGAGAGAGAGAGAGAGAGAGAGAGAGAGGTATCGGTTTTCTGATGTCTCCTTTAAGGGTGCGGTGTACCTAAAGAAATAGTTAGGTTGTTGTTTTTTATATTACCAAACTTACAAACACGTATATTGAAAAAAGTGAAACGATCATGTTATTTCTTTAAAGTCCTTAAAGTAAAAATCAAGGATTCTAAAATTCTATATACAGAATATATTTTTTAATTTGTTGTTTTAGGTATTTTCATATGAATGTTGTATGTTTTAAAAAGAACCCTACAATAAAAAAAGGTTTGCTATTAAAATGTTGTTATTAAAGCAAATTTAGTTTATGGTGAAATTAAGTTAATTAAGTTAAAATAACTTACTCAGATTATTTGTGATCTAAACAACAAACGTTTCTCTTTTAAACATGATTTCTTTGAATTTAGTTCATTTCTCTAAAATGTGCAATCTATATAAAATTACAGTATGTAAAACTAATGTACACCAAACAGATATCTGGAAATTATTTTTGATGTTGACAACTGTAACTGTTTCCTGCATGTTTTGCAAAGGACATTAAAAAGTTTTACATTGGTATGTTTCTTGTAAATGTAAGTCTCTTTAGCTCACCAAGGCTACATTTATTTGATCCAAAATACAGCAAAAATAGTAGTATTGTGAAATATTACAGTTTTCTATTTGAATATATTTGAAATGCATTTACTATGATGCATTGCTGAATTTTTAAGATCAGCACTCCAGTCTTCAGTAAAAACAGTTGTGTACTTTTTTAAAAGGATGAATAGATTGTTAACAGCATTTGGCTAAAAAAACAACTTTTGTAACATTACAAATGTATTTACTGTCACTTTTGATCAATTTAATGCAGAATAAATGTAGCAATTATTAATTATTAATTTCTTTCAAAAAAAAAAACAGATTCATTCAGAATAAACTAAACACAGCAACATACACATGACACATCAAACCATTTTTCTGAATATGTGTGGAAACAATGTAAATGTACTGAAATGTGTCTATGCATAAATACAATGCATGATCATGGGATTCGAACTGGAGCTCTTCACCTCTCAAGTACATCTCTGTACTGCGTGAGCTACTGAACAAACCTACTGTCTATGAAAACCCATAGATATGAAGCTGAATATGTCATGCTAACATTCAAAAGCATCAGTTTTCAAATCTCCTACAGTATAGCATATTAAAATGGTGTACAATAATGACCGTTTTTGCATTATTGTAAGGGGTAGGTTTAGGGTTGGTAGTTGTAGACATTAATAAAACACAATATAATGGGTAGAACATTTAATTTACTATTCGTTTTCAACCACGTTTTATGTGACGTTGATTTTGTATGTCACTGCAGTTCTGACTTGAAATATCTGTTGAGTGGAGCCGTAACTCTAATGCTCTGTGATGTTTTAAAATAACGGACCATCTGCACTAAACCTAAACTTACCCGACAGTATGAACAAAAGCGAATGTGAAATAAAAATGCAATCACAAGCATGCCATTTTAGCTTGTTTTTCTATCTTTTATCTTTCAGCCATTTTATCGTGAGTCATGTTTTTTACTGGATTCATACCCAAGGATTCTGCATCTTAAGTTCAATTCTGTGCTAAGCTACCAAGCATACTTGTTACGTCCGGTGTTCTGACAATTTGTGCTACCCTGTCGTGTACACCTACCCCGATCCTAAACTTACCCTTACAGTTTTAAAAATACAGTGTTGGTAGCATAATCTGATAGGAGGCATTATTTGTCAAAACACCGGAAAGTGAAACATATGGAGCTGTTATCATAACTGTTTATGAAAACGATTACAAGTACTCACTGTTTTACTGCCTCTAGTGTTAATTTCTGTTGGAAACTGCAGTGATATGTACTTATTGGTACGTATTTCGTCTTGCAAAGTTTTTGCCATTAAACCAGGTTGAACAGACTATGAAACTGAAATACAATGGAATGAATAATTTGTGGATCTAAAACATGAGTCTCTATTCTCTCTGCCATCTCTAATGTAATCAGCCTGGTTTTCTTTACATCAGTGCTCTTTTGGACTGATTGTTTGAATGTATTCGCTTACTGTATAATTGGACTGAAAACTTTCCCTGAGTTTAGCAGCTTAAAATGATCTGATCGCAAACAGAGAAGAGAAATTGGGTTAGGATAGAAATTGTGCTTAAGTAATTTTGCGTTGTCTTACGGATTTTTTTAATTATAAATATAATTTGACAAAAACTAATACAAATTTGCCTGTGACTCATTTGAGTATTTAAAAAAAAATTATTTAATTGATCCCATTTTTTCAGTATGAAAATTATCACTAAAAACACAGATAAAAATATATTTTTTTATATATAATACTAAAATTCTTTCTAGTCATCATGGTACTAAAATAAGCTGTTTTTGGGTTGATTCCCTGAAAAGTGTAGGCCTTATGTGAAAATGCACACTGTATGCACAAATACCTTTGAATGTGAAGGAGATAACCCTGGATTAATCCCTCTTACATCACTGTTTACTGATAAATAAGAGCAATATGGTGGCGATTAGGCTGTTTAGGATGAATATGATTACCGAACGGTCTGCTCAGGCCACTGGGGACTAAGCGAGACTTAATCTTTAATAAGCGCTGATGGCTTCGTTACCGTCTGATGCTATGCTGCCGTTTGGCTCCACTCCCCAGAACGGGACTTTTCCCGAGCTTATGGATAACACCACGCTGACGCACTGGATCACGGCCAGGGCATAAAATGGCAGCGCTCCAAATGGCAGATTAGTAATAAGTGTGGCGTGAGCTAATTACGGGCGGAACAACCAATTAATTTCAGTTTATAAACGCCTGTAGATTTGGCCTCATTTTTACCCCAGGTGCCCTGGAACGGGGTCTACCTCGCCCCATTGCTGGAGGAGGCCGGTGGCAGGTGTTTTTTGCCATGGTTGAGATATTCCATATGTACAGGTGCAGAGGTACTTTTGGAGGTCTGAGTGCCGCTTCACGTCTCATCTTCGAATCAAGGGCCTGCTGACATTTAAAAGCATGAAAAGGGACTCAAAACAACAAAGCTTGCTCGGACAAAAGATTTGTTTGTGCTGAATCTTGCTGTTGAATGTTGTAGATATGGTCACTGTTAATTTTTATGGCTTATTTTTGAATCGTGAGGATCATGTCATAATTAATGCATATTCATTTCCCTTATCTTGGTGTTTTCAACCAGGAGTCTGTAAAGGCACTTTGCCAAATATATTTTCTTCGGCATTTCTTACATTACCTAATGATTTGATAAGTGTTATACGGTAATGTGACAGTTTTACTTAACTTTTTAAATGAACATTATTTAATAGCACCACTGAGAATATCTGTCTGTTCAGTGTTGGGTAGTAACGCAGTATAGTAATATTAGTTTCTCCAGTAACTAGTAGTGTAACTAATTATGAGCAAGATTTCAATAATAGAGTTGCTATATGTATAAAATAGTTTGTTACTTTTGTTGCTTCAACTCCTACTGATTTGTAATTTGTAATAAGCTTAGATTTAGTGACTGGAAATATTTCTATTACTTTGATTTAGTGGTGAGAAAAGATGACAAGAACATTGTTTTCAAATGTAAATTGTGGCTATTCTTACTTTTGCTTTATGTTGTTTTGACAACATACACCATGAAATATAATCAGACCTGGATAACAGATGAATTATACTGCACTATAGCTACAAGTATTATGAAGTTAAAGATGACAATTTATGATATTAATATTACACTTTTACGTAAAACTCACTATAAACCACCATTGAGTGTTTGAAATTCCAATTGTGATCTTGTGAGTTTGATTGCATAAGGCAGAAATATGCTATTTGTAGCATTTTAGAATAAGCTAATTCCTATAGCTGCTAAAAATTCATCCTTCGCAGGGATTTTGAGTGACAGGCGATGTGACCAATCATAATGCAGAATCTGCCATTTGCCTGACAATCAACCCAGACAGAAGAGTAGATTAACTTGGGTGGATTTGAACTTGATAAATAGTATGTGTTATTAATTTCTGTTTATTTTTTTATGGAATAACTAGAAAAGAGGAAGAGATGATCGTTATCGTGCCGCTTGAACTGATTTCAAAGAGCCACAAAACAGTATTTTTATGATTTGAACAAATTATTTCAGTACCCCACGATTCGATTCAAATGTATTCTTGGGGCCACAATTCGATTTTTAATCGAATTTTAAGAAATTGATTTTTAATCAAAATTAAGGGAATTTTAAATTCTAAATGCATGACTCCTTTAATAAAGAATCACAAATAAATTAAATCGTTGTAAGAGCAAATATTTACATCCTTACACCCCATGTATTAAACTGTAACAAAATCTCTCCCTCTATGGAATTCTCTGTATAGATGACTATAATCAGTCCCTGCCCAATTGCTGTCTGTGTGAGGCAGAAGTGTCTCATGCCTCAGCCATAACTCTCAGCTGTCTTGTTTGACCTTCCATTCTTTTCCATGTTTACCATGTAAACCATTAGTCTTGAGCCATTTAGTTCCTGTAGATCCCTCTTAACTAGGGTTGCAAAATTCCAGGAATTTTCAAGACTGGAAAATTTCCATGGGAATTAACGGAAATATATGGGAATTAACAGAAATTAATGGGAAAAACTGGGAATTTACAAAATTGCAGGAACTGGGAACCTAAACGTAGTTGAGAAAAATAATAATGGTTAAAACAACCAGATTTAATGCAATTTCAGTTGAATTTCTACCCTACATATTGCTCAATCACATGCGCACAGCACTGCTTTAGCACTGCTAGCCAGTTTTGTGTTATCATACAGAAGTACAGTACTGGTCAAAAGTTGGGACACATTACTATTTTTATTTATTTATATTTTGAACATTGCATCACTTATGCTCATCAAGCCTTTTTTATTTACAGGGTTCTTTGATCAATAATAATAATAAAAAAGAACAGCATTATTTAAAATAATAAAATAATTTTTGAACAATACACTACAATTCCGTTACTGTACCTTTTTTTCTTTCTTTGAAAGAAATTAATACTTTTAGTCAACAAGGATGTTAAATTAATAAAAATAGTAAAGACTGACATTGTTAGAAAATATTTCAGTTTTGAATAAATTATGTTCTATAAGTTTCTGTAAGTTTCTATTTATCAATGAATCCTGAAAAGAAGCAGATTCCAAAAAAATCCAAAAATGTAATTTTTAAAATGTGTATTGGTTTGCATGCATGTCAGCTTATGATCAAACAAAATCTTTACATTTATATTTGTTTATAATACAGTTTCTCTAAATTTCCCTAAATTTACAATTAATATCCATAAATTCCTGTTAAGTTTCCAAATTGGATTTTTTCCAAAATTCCCCAAATGAAGTTCCCATGGAAAGTTTCCGGAAATTTACCGGAAACTTCCCACCCCTTTGCAATCCAGAATGAAATAATAGCTTACTACACACTGAAAACTGTATAACTTTATAACACTAATATAAAACTACATACAATGAAGTCATTGTAAAATTACAAAAAGACTGACACAATTTCAAATCAGTTTGCACGGTAACACTTTATTTTTTACTGTGAACTAGTTGCTTATTAGCATGCATATTACAGTCATATTGGCTGTTTATTATTACTTATAAAGCACATATTAATCCCTTATTCTAGTTTAATGAGGCAAAGGCCATAGTTAATAGTTAATTAATACTGAGAATTGGTTCCCAAAACAAATGTATGACCATTTGCCCAACAAACAATTCTTATCCGTCATTCAGTTTGACTGAATGAGCTGTATTTTCTTTCATGTTCTATTTTCAGTCATCAGGAGAATAACGTGACGCTTGGTATTTTAATGGAACATAGTAAAACAAGAATATCTATGGCAAGAACTTTTCTCACTCCGCTGCATTTTTCCTCTTTATTATTTTCCTTTGTATTCTGCTCTAACTATATGAAAAAAGACAACATATACTGTGTATTTGTGGTCTGCTCTCTCGGTTTAATTTACAGCTATATCCCATGAATAATTAACTGGATGCATTGAGAATCTCTTGTTTTTCTTTCTAAATCCTCATGTCTCTTTCCAGGTTTGTGTTCATTTCTAATCTATATGTTTCTAAACTAGGTAAATACAATATTTGTTATCTGTTAAAAAAGATGGAAATTACTTTCAAATATTATCACTCGTTGTTAATATTAATAAATAAACATTTTTGATTAAGGTCAACGTATGTTACATGATATAGACATGTTACTACAGTGACATTTAGCGCTTGCATTATATTGTTGCGGGAAATAATTGTGCTTTTGGGTTATTCATGGTAAGCTGAAATTGATTCGATGGTTGAAGGGTGAGTAACTTTAGCATAATCTCACCTCATTGTAGCCAGTTTTTGAAAATGCTTATTATTGCATGCATAGACAGAGCCTTTTGCTAATTGTTTACAGTGTTATAGAAGTTACTCCCATAATTTGTGCAAAGCATCATGAGGTGTTAAAAAAAAAGTGGATACCTTTTGACTTTTGTTAATGTAATCAAATATCAAATCAGTAATATTGAATTATTTTAGACATTTACAAAAAAAAAAAAAAAAAAGATACAATGTAATACCTTAAGAATGGCAAATTTTTATTAACGCAAACTGTCAGTTTGTAAAAAAAATGCTTTTACACAGTGACAAGAATCTTCAAAACTCATTTGCAAAACATCATAACAGACGTTGTTTGTTGTGGGGGATATCATAAGGTTGCAGGCTGACCTTTGACTCTTGATGACGTACGCTGCAATCTTAATGTAGCATGAGCTGGCCAATCACAATGGTTTCTGCAGGCAGCATTTGCTTATCACATGAATTCAGCTGTGCTTGTGTGTGTGTGTTTTAATGTAAGAAAAGGATGGGAGCAAGTCACTCTGTTTGATTTGATCAAACGTAGTCCTATAACATACTGCATCGCTCTCTTACTTGCTCCATGCAGCTGCTGCTTGAAATTTGATATGTGTCTGTTGTATTTTAAAATGATCAATTATGGTATTCCGAATACATGAGGGTGAAGGGGAATTCTATTGCTGGTTGTGCTGAAAAGAAAAACAGAGCGAGAGAGAGAAAGAGAGAGGAAAAATTTGGAATCGATTTTCCCGTTACTTTCTGCTGTACTTGTGTTGCCATGGCAACATGGTCAGGTTTCTCCATCCTCCCAGGGCAAATGTAATTGTTGTCTGTTTCTCAAAGCTAGAGTCAACATTCAGCATCTCACACTCTCATGGCTGCTCACCATATCACAATCAGAGATATTCGCTAATTTAAATGGTGTATCCACAGTTAATGGTGGCTTTTTTAAAATAATTATAATAATGATAATAATATTAATATCATGTTTATCTCTGGAATGATGCTTTTAAGTCCTTAAAGTTTTCATTTTCATTTATAAATATTTGATTTCTTGTAGCAAATATTTTTATTTACTTGAGGTCAACCGTACTTTATTTTTCAAAATTATTTTCTTAATTTTAGAAGATTATTATTTTTAATTTATAATAATTGTAGCAATTAAATTATGCATATGCATTCAATCAGCATAAAATCTGTATGTAAGCATTATTTTCACTGAGAAATTATCATTACACTGTACAATAAATTATTTCTGTATCATGTTATACATTTATACTATAGCAGTTATAACAACATCTTTGTTTCTATGCAGTTCATTTATTTTATTTTATTTTTTAGCCAAATTGCCTTTACTTAAAACTTGGAGGATGCTTGAAGAGGGCTGAAAAGTTGAAGAGGGTTGAACATTTTTGCAGGGTACCAGAAATTCAAGCCAAAATTATGACATTCAAAGTCTTCATCAAAAAGTCTTTATAAATTGGAAATGGGGTGCAGATGGGACTAGCCTGTTTTCCTTCAGGAGTAATTAGCAGGTTGACTGGTTTGGGAGTAAACTACCCCAGCATCTGAATCAAACAGGCCCCTGGCTAATATGTGTGTGTCTCATATGGAATTGTCCCATGGCGAAACTGCCTCTGCACCCTCCTTTTCTAACTGCTAATTAATACTTATTCCTCAGGGACATAAAAACATTCACATGGGTATTACAGATGGCTGTTGATTCCATACAAGTTGTTTTTAGCCAAAGAATTCCCAGAAGGACTTGTTCTGGTAAAGGCTGGTTACATTTGGATGAGTCTTTACCTTATTCCCTGCTGCTTTTTTGAAAGCATTTGAAACCTGTTTTAGGAAAGGGTAACCGCTGGAATGTCTGGTGTAATTAAAAGTGATGTATTTAATTAGACTGTTAGTATGTCCCTCTCCTGACATTTCGCTATACGGTAGTGGTGTCAGACAGTTACACCAAGTGATTTTATTTGCATGTTACTCAAAAGTGCTTCAAAGAATAACATGATTTTACTATAGTGCATGTCCCTGTGGCTTGTGGATTGCAACACTAATAAAACATGAACATTTTAAATTCCTGAATTTTGTCACAGTTTCTATTTCCTATTTCTGTTTTGTTTTCTGGCCTTTTAGTTACTGCTGAATCAGATCATACCAGTTCTGCCATTTAACATCCATTAGCATTATCACAAGTCAGATTAGAATCCAGATGTAATGGTATACCTTATTATTTAAGAATTATGTAATTCCTTTTTTTTTTTTTTTTTCAATTTCTGCTCTGCCCTCAGGAGGTTGGTGATCATGTATGATAATGAATCATCACCTCTTTTGCTAATTTCCACCACTGGTGTGATACTCACTACGTGTTACACTCATCTCCTCTACATACAGTATGTTATGGCCATTTAGCATGACCTTATAGCCATTTAGCATGACCTTTTATTTCAGAAATGTAAAGTTAGTTACCTCTAAAATATTTTTGTACATTGGTATATTTAAATGCATAGAAGAAACCGTACATATATAGTAAATTACCATCCACTTCTAGACATGCCATCAGTGTAGCTTTAAAAAACTCCCAGTGTTCTCTTCATAGCTCTGTGCTGATAGCTATTAGGGCTAATTCCTGATAATTGCCGGGTTATTAGGTCAAATCCATTCCGCACGAGTCTGCCTGCACAGTAAATGTCACTTTCATTCCTTTTCTGTATTCTGTATCTTTTTTTTCCACAATGATGTAGTTGGCTTCTATATAACAATTTATTTTGAATACAAATATTGGATTGACTGTTTATTGACTAAAACATGTTCATGTATTGATAACAACAGGGCTAAAGGCACACGTTAGGGAAAAATGTGCTTTTCACTGCATCTAAAATGTATAATTGCAGAAAAAATATATACATTTGTATTGAATGTTTATGGAGCAACAGATTTTGTGTGAAAATAAATTATACAAGTCGATTATTTAGTTTTAAAATCTTATAAAGGTAGCAAGGGGGCCTTTTACCCCACACACGGGGTAAAAGGCACACAGTATTGATACAAATACTTTAGCTATAATAATGTTTTTGTTAAAGATGTCTTTTTGTTAGCTAAATATACTGTCATTAAAATATGTTAAAATATAAACGTATATTTTAAAATATAGAAACATTATTTAAAAAAAGTAAAGATTCTGAAAGCATTGAAGGAGATCCCATAATAATTGACTATAGATTTGCAATCGTACCTACAAATTATATTTTATTGTTTGATATGATTAATATCGTGTTTTTAAATATGATGGTTTCATTCTAAACATGGTGATTACCTCTAAGATTGACACCCAACATAATATATGATATTCTCCATCTGAATCTGACCATTTCATGTAAACAAATGGAAAAGTCTATTAACTATCGCTTTTTACCCCAACTACCATACTTTTACATATTCTTTCGTTATTTAAAAACTGTTGATTTAATTATCTTAAACAAAAATCATTAAGGCGAGACACTGCAGGTGAATAGAGTAAAAAAACTAATAGCTATCACCTTACTTACCCAGTTAATTAATTATATTGATAATTTCACACTTTTTTCGTATTACAATTTTTCTTAAACCTCAGGTTTAAATATGCAAATGAGGCATTATTTAATGAAATATGTACTAATTTGCATACATTTCTAGTAAAAAAATCTAAACAGTGGATGAAGTCAGTTTCAAAATTCTTGTTTATTTATTTTTTTACATGTTAGAGTCAAATGTTTTTACAGGGGGAATTTTGGGTATCTCATATTGTCACTCCATAATTCAGAAAAAACGTAGAACAGACAGAAAACAATGTGTGTGTGTGTGTATATATATATATATATATATATATATATATATATATATTTTTTTTTTTTTTTTTTTTTTTGGGGGGGGGAATTAAAATGTATAAAATCAAGCAAATTACATTTGAACAAATCCCTCTGTAAAAACCTTCAGAATATAGACAGGAATAAAAATGTAAAGTTTGGTGTGTGTAAGTGTTACTGAAGTGGCTCAGTGTAGGAGAAAAAACTCATTTTGAGAAAACTGCCTTTAAAAATATGAACTGTAATTGAAATCTATTGACACAAATAGATAAAGTGCTATAAAATAAACACTTTACAGTGTCTTTTGGGTGTTTTCTTTTTTCACTAGTCTGAAAAAACACTTTATGAAACTCAAAAAATCTCAAACTTGACAGGTGCATGAAAAAACTGTTTTTGCGCTGTCTCCCCTTAAGAATATATGCATTAATTTTAGCAAATCTAATTTGCTACTTAAATCTACAACATTTTAAAAAACATCAAATATTCAACATTATTCAATATCAACAATATTCAATATTCAAGAATCAACTTTGCGTTGCTGCCCGTGATCGCATCAAGCATCAGACAAATTTGTATGTGCATCCTGAAAAGCGACTGTTTTGGAAAGTGCTACACCACGCTTTTGTGCCATCTAGTGGTTTAGAGGAAAATAATATCAAGGGCACCTTTAGCCCTGCCGTACCCTATAAACTGCATTAGCACCAAATTTTTACACTTTCTGTTACATATCGAATTTGGTCATGTGCGACAAAACATTCTTGAAATTCCAGTTCCAACTATTCAATTGAGGATTTGTAAAGGTTTGCACATCTCTAAAGGGGTTACATTGTAGATGCTGTCAAGACAACAAGACCTTTAAGTGTTTATCTAAACATACACATGCCTATGAATACAAATGCAATTACCCTCTGGTCTTTATCTGATGATTACCGCATGCTATTTCCTGTGTGACAAAAACTAGCGGTTAAAGCCATTGAAACAATTTACCTTATTGTTCATTACTACTACAGTCACTTTACCCAAGACACCCCCACTTTTATAAAGCACTCTATTAAAACATGCAAAAGCAAATTTACAAAAAAAAAAAAAAAAGTATTTTGTAAATGGCTCGCGGACAGATGGAGAGCATCGTAACTAGTGATTCTTCTGAAGTGGGTGAAATCTATTTGCTTGTTGAAGCTGCTTGCATAATCCTTTAGTTCCAGTTGGCAGCTGTGAGCAAAGATACGGCACTGCGGGAATTTGCATGAATATCATTGAGAGGACAAAGAAATGAGCGCGATAAGCGTGCATGTGCAGACTCCTTTGCATAATCCCACCTAATCCATAATCTGAGCTTTTAGAAAATATCACCGAAATATAAGTGAGGAGAAAACCTGTTAATAAATGCATACACCTAAAATAACAAGAGATCACATAACTTTTTGTAATGGTGGACAATTCATTATCAATATTATTATTGCTCATTCACAATATTCATGGAGCAATTAAAGGAGAGATCAAATGAAAACAGCTATGACACCTGCATGCTCAGATGAAACTGCTATTACTGAAAGGTTGCTCTAGCCCTAGCAACTTTGCAGCAATAACTAGGTGTGTTTTTAATTAAAGCATAGATTAGATCTTCTTTAAGCCATTTTTTTAGTTTACATTAAAATCCCTGACTTTTTATTGTAGATTTTAGAAACCTGACTGCAGATTGAGTTATTGACATCTTTGGTGCAACATACTATATGTGACCCTGGACCACAAAACCAGTCTTAAGTAGCAAGGGTATGTTTGTGGCAATAGCCAAAAATACATTGTATGGGTCAAAATGATCAACTTTTCTTTTATGCCAAAAATCATTAGCATATTAAGTAAAGATCATGTTCCATTAAGATATTTTGAATATTATAAAAACTTTTTGATTAGTAATATGCATTGCTAAGAACTTAATTTGGACAACTTTTAAGGCGATTTTCTCAATATTTAGATTTTTTGCACCCTCAGATTCCAGGTTTTCAAATAGTTGTATCTCAGACAAACATTGTCCTATTTTAACAAACAATATATCAATGGAAAGCTTATTTACTCAGCTTTCAGATAACGTAAGAATCTCAATTTCGTCAAATTTACACTTATGACTGGTTTTGTGGTCCAGGGTCACATATTTACAGCAGAAACCAGAATGTCGTAGAGACATGGCTCTTTTGACTTAGGCAAGTACACTGAGAAAACAAAAAACAAAAACAAAACATTACTCTTTGGAAAAAAATAAAACCTTTTTTTGTTTTATAATTAGTTATTATACAGTAAAATCCAAATTTATTCAGACACCAGATATAATTTTTGATATGTTTTTACTAGTGGGTGCAGGACACTATAATTCATTTATGTAAGTGAGGATAGCAAAATAAAGTAAACTGTGACATTTTATACCCAACAATTCTTCATAAATTGGACTACCAATAAAATTAATACAAATTTGAGACCAAACATTTTGCTACATACCATTCTATCAAAGTTATCTAACTTTAATTATCAAGATGAATTTGTTCTGATGCAGTTTAACTCTTGAGTTCTCGTCATATTTTACTATCATTTTCTGAACGATAGCGAATAAACTGTGTAAATGTAAAAAAATGTTGAAGGTGTCTGAAAAAGGTGTCTGGTTTGACTGTAATTCATTTGTTATTATCAAGATGAATTTGTTCTGATGCAGTTTAACTCTTGAGATCTTGTCATATTTTACTACCATTTTCTAAATGATAACGAATAATCTGATAATGTAAGACATTTTGAAGGTGTCTGAATAATTTTTGGTTTGACTGTATATTAGTTTAATACACAGACTGCCATACTTTGTAGACATAAGTTAAAATTGTGTAATATAGTCAAAGTTTAATTGTAAACATACCATAAAGACAAATTCTATGGTTTTAACATTTATTGTAGCCAGTGAAGCTAATCAGTACGTGTTCTGCACATAAACACTTTGATGTCAAGCGAAAATATTCAAAAAAGATTGTTTCTTTTCTTTCTTTCTTTCTTTCTTTCTTTCTTTCTTTCTTTCTTTCTTTCTTTCTTTCTTTCTTTCTTTGTATATGGGGAGTGTTATTTGCATTTAGCCAAATTGGACAAAACAGGTTATTAGACCAATATAAAAATATGTTGTTTTACTATTTTCAGTGTATAGAACCACTCAGAGCACCCTAGCAACCACCTGGCAACAGCACAGAACCTCCCAGAACACTTGTCAAAGCTCTAGCAACATACTAAAACCACTCAGAAACGCCATTGCAACACCCTGGCAACAAGCATCGAGTTTTGCACAGGCTTTTTTCTTCAGAAAATGTAATTTAGTTAAGGGAAGTCAATATGTGTGTGTGTGTGTGTGTGTGTGTGTGTGTGTGTGTGTGTGTGTGTGTGTGTGTGTGTGTGTATTTACTGGTAGGAATACCAGTAAATTTTGACCTTGTGGGGACATTTCTCAGGTCCCCATGAGGAAACAGGCTTATAAATCATGCACAATGAGTTTTTTTGAGGAAGTAAAAGTTTGCACAATCTCCTGTGAGGGCTAGGTTTAGGTGTAGGGTAGGGTTAGGGCGACAGAAAATACGGTTTGTACAGTATAAAAACCATTACGCCTATGGAATGTCCCCATAAAACATGTAAACCAGTGTGTGTGTGTGTGTGTGTGTGTGTGTGTGTGTGTGTGTGTGTGTGTGTGTGTGTGTGTGTGTGTGTGGACGTATGGGCATATTTCTGTGGAGAAAAGCCTGAAAAGCAGGAGAAAGCAAAGTCTCCACATGCACTCTATTTAATCTCATTGCTCAGAGAAACATTTGTAATATTAAACAAATCACATTTGTGGTTTTCTGGTGATGCTACGTTGAAAAGTAAAACATTAAGTTATTTAAATGCATCGGTGACATGTTGAGAGAAGGGGTTTGCGTTTGAGGATGTGATTGGCTGCCACTGAAATGGTCAGCGAAGCCCCGCTGCCAATTGAATGAAAGCAGTAAATCATTCTTTACAGACAGGAAGGGTGCTCGTTCCTCTTTTCCTCCATTTCAGCTTGCTGTAACATGCTCTGTATAGAGCCGAAAAATCTTGAGATTTTGTTCATTTTAGTTTCATCTCCGTACCTTTAGCTGATCTCTTACTCTTTCTTTAGCTTTTTTTTTTTTCTGACCACCTCCATCAGCCAGTCCAATATTAACATTTCATTCCGAAAAGATGGAAGAATAATGTTTCAAAAATCTCAAATGAAGAAAGAAGACAATTCTGTTTGAAATATTTATGTGTGTGTAGGCAAGAAAATGGCCCAAATGTGAGACACGAGCAGAAAGGGGGAAAATGGCAGGAAAACATGACGTGTGGGGAGAGAGAGAGATAGAGGGATGAGGAGATGTGTCTTGTAAGCGGCTCACTCCAGGGCTGTGGCGCATAATCAATGAAGAGAAGTGCGCGTTGTAACCTCTGTGTTCGAGCGGTCTCGCTGAGGCCCATCCTATTTTTATAGGGAGGGCAGGTCTGTTGCTATGCTCCAGCTGAGCAGGACTACCACAGAGAACAGGCCACTCGCCACCAGCACCACTGCGTCTCTCCCGGCATCTTCAGTGCTGTTTTCAATGCTTTTACAGAGAGTCATTGTTTATGTAGTTGCCTGACACATTAGTCAAATATATACATACATGTATATACATCTATGTTAAGTATTAATAAAAAAAAAAAAATTAAATGTAATATACAAGCATTCATGTGAATTTTTTTAAAAAGTCAAATATACACACTACCATTTAACAGTTTGGGGTCAGTAAGATTTTAATTAATACGTTACATTAAGACGTATTAAAATTGATCAGAAAGTGAAAGTAAATGCTGTTCTTTGAACTTTCTGTTCATCAAAGAATCATGAGAAAAATGCATACACAAAATTATTAAGTAGCACAACCATTTTCAACTGTGATAATAATATTAAATTGTGACTATCAAATTAGAATATAAGAATTATTTTGTACTGGAGTAATGCTTCGCAAGGATAAATTACATTTTGAAATATATTAAAGGATTAGTTCAATATAGGATTACAAAAAATTACAGATAATGTACTCACCCCCTTGTCATCCAAGATGTTCATGTCTTTCTTTCTTCAGTCGTAAAGACACTATGTTTTTTAAGGAAAACATTTCAGGATTTCTCTCTATTTAATGGATTTGTATGGTGCCCCCAAGTTTGAACTTCCAAAATGCAGCTTTAAAGGGCTCTAAATGGTCTTATCTAGTGAAATGATCGGTTATTTTCTAAACAAATTGCCAATTTATATATATTTTTAACCTCAAATGCTCATCTTGTCTCATCTGCACGTGCGTAGTCTGTGTGATCCGGGTCAATACAGTTAGGGTATGTCGAAAAACTCCCATCTTGTTTTTTTCACCAACTTTATAATTGCCCTACATCTCTGCATAAGTACCGACCCAGTGTTTACAAAGTGAACATACAAAGAAGATTAAACGCTCTTTGCAAAAAAATAGGTAAAACGGCATTGTAGGATGATTTTTAAGTTGTTTAAGTTTGTTTAGAAAATAACCCATCGTTTCTAGATAAGACCCTTCTTCCTTGGTTGGAATTGTTTAGAGCCCTTTGAAACTGCGTTTAAACTGCATTTTGGAAGTTCAAACTTGGGGGCACCATACATATCCATTATATGGAGAGAAATCCTGAAATGTTTACCTCAAAAAACAATTTCTTTACGACTGAAGAAAGACATGAACATCTTGGATGACAAGGAGGTTAGTACATTATTTGTACATTTTTGTTCTGGAAGTGAACTAATCCTTTAAAATATAAATTCTATTCAATCGTGATGATATTTTACAATATTACAGTTTTTACTCTATATTTAATCAAGTAAATTCAGGCTTGGTGAGCATAAGAAACTTGGTAACACTTAGGGACCAATTCTCACTACTAGTTGCTTATTACAAGCATATTGGCTGTTTGTTAGTACTTATAAAGCAAATATTAACGCCTTATTCTGCATGACCATATTTCAGATCCCTTAATCCTATCCCTTACAACTAACTTTTTAACTAAGGAGCAAATTAGTTTATTGAGTTTATTAATGCAAATGTCATAGTTAATAGTTAGTTAATAGTGAGAATTGGTCCCTCAACTATAGTGTAACCAAAATCTCACAGACCCCAAACTTTGAATGGTAGTGTATTTATAGGATAAAATATGTATATAAAGAAAAAAGTACTAATAAAGAATGAGTGTGTCTGAACATTTGACTCACAGGTTACAGAACAATTATAGTATGACTCATGTGTCACTAGAGCAGGTAGACTTCCAAAAATACTTTACATACACTCAAAAAAAAAAAAAAAAAGTTTCGGTCTAAACATAAACTTTATGTAATTAAATTACATGCAGTTTTTCCATGCATTTGGATTACATAGTTTTAATATAAACATATTAATAAACTTAATGTGATTCATATGCATCAGTCTTGCGTGAATGAAACAGGTAAGATTTATGTAATATTTCCCAGTGTTAAATAAGCACTGCTCAGTGTTCATGTGTTTCCACACTACAGAGTGTTCAAGTAGCATTGACACAGTGTTGGAGTTAAGGAGATCATTATGCGATGATTGACCATTTATGATGAACACCTGCTGAATGACCAATGGAAAGAGAAACACAAGAACTACAACTGACTTCATCCACAGCCAAGATGAAATCAACTAAATAAAACAATACATTACATCTCTCAAGGTCTGATTCAACAACTCCACAAACAGATTTACCAGCTTCACTCATTACTAACCAGACTGACTTCTGTCAGACTTCTAGAGAAGCTTTTATTGAGAATTAACAGAGGTTTGGATGTTTTTGTTTAATTTGAAATCACCATCAATGAGACCTGTGTTTATAAAGTTTATGTTTAGACCGAAACATTTTTTTGATTGTATTGTGGCCCTGTTAACATTTAAGATATCACCGATGGAGATGGCTTATATAGCAGATCAGGTTGTTATGAAATCGATTTGCATATTTCTAACACCTTCTTTGGTAGGCGTCATGTTTTTAATACCTTCCATTTATAGCATTACTGAAGTCATTTTCTGATGATACATCAGATTTTAAACTACCTTAATGCCTTATTTCATATACATAGCAAGACTTTTGACTATACTCATTACAGCTTTTTCTGCTTACTTAGGAAGTCTGACAGGATGTCTGACCAAAGGGACCGGATCGTGTCTTCATGTCTTAATTCAATATGAGGTTTTGATTTTGTCTGTATCTGTAAGTCTATTAAGAGTACTTGTTGTATCTAGTTGAGATGGTGATGGCGATGTACATCTGTCAGATTGCTGATTCAACATTTGTGTAGATGTGTGTACAGTATTTAGTGAATGTGTGTGTGAGAGACTTAATGATTGAGATTAAAATGCCTGTACTGTTGTTTGTATATATTAGTGTTGTCAAAAATATCGATACTGAAATATCTGAACGGTACCGATACTAATTTCCCAAAGTATCGATGCTAGCCGAGCTGTCACTTTCACTTCTCTCCAAAGGCGCGACAAACACCACACCACACTCATTCGCTCTGGTTAAACAGAATAAGTGAAGCGAATAGAAAGGCGAGTGCGGCGACCCCACCACCGGCTTTGGCTGATAAAGAACACAGCAGAAGTGCTATCTGGAAATATTTTGGATATAAAGCAAATGAACACGGAAATGTCATGATCTGGGCTGTGGGGTTTCCCTCAGCCACCTGAGGTCGCTGTTTCGGACGCGGCTGTGACCGCTCTCTCTGTTCCTGACACGGTGGTGACCGCTCTCTCTGTTCCGGACGCGGCGGTGACCGCGCTCTCTGTTCCGGACGCGGAGGCAATCGCGCTCTCTGTTCCTGACGCGGCGGTGACCGCTCTCTCTGTTCCGGACGCGGCGGTGACCGCTCTCTCTGTTCCGGACGCGGCGGTGACCGCTCTCTCTGTTCCGGACGCGGAGGCAATCGCGCTCTCTGTTCCTGACGCGGCGGTGACTGCGCTGCACGGGCCTGGCGCGTCCGTGACTGCTCTCTCTGTCCCTGACGCAGAGGCGACCGCGCCCTCTGTTCCTGACGCGGCTGTGACCGCTCTCTCTGTTTCTGAAGCGGCGGTGACCGCTCTCTCTGTTCCGGACGCGGCTGTGACCGCTCTCTCTGTTCCTGAAGCGGCGGTGACCGTTCTCTCTGTTCCTGACGCGGCGGTGACCGCTCTCTCTGTTCCTGACGCGGCGGAGACCGCTCTCTCTGTTCCGGACGCGGCTGTGACCGCTCTCTCTGTTCCTGAAGCGGCGGTGACCGCTCTCTCTGTTCCTGACGCGGCGGTGACCGCTCTCTCTGTTCCTGAAGCGGCGGTGACCGCTCTCTCTGTTCCTGACGCGGCGGAGACCGCTCTCTCTGTTCCGGACGCGGCTGTGACCGCTCTCTCTGTTCCTGAAGCGGCGGTGACCGCTCTCTCTGTTCCTGACGCGGCGGTGACCGCTCTCTCTGTTCCTGAAGCGGCGGTGACCGCTCTCTCTGTTCCTGACGCGGCGGTGACTGCTCTCTCTGTTCCTGACGCGGCGGAGACCCCTCTCTCTGTTCCAGACGCGGCTGTGACCGCTCTCTCTGTTTCTGAAGCGGCGGTGAGCCCTCTCTCTGTTCCGGATGCGGCTGTGACCACTCTCTCTGTTCCTGAAGCGGCGGTGACCACTCTCTCTGTTCCTGACGCAGAGGCGACCGCGCCCTCTGTTCCTGACGCGGCTGTGACTGCTCTCTCTGTTTCTGAAGCGGCGGTGACCGCTCTCTCTGTTCCGGACGCGGCTGTGACCGCTCTCTCTGTTCCTGAAGCGGCGGTGACCGTTCTCTCTGTTCCTGACGCGGCGGTGACCGCTCTCTCTGTTCCTGACGCGGCGGAGACCGCTCTCTCTGTTCCGGACGCGGCTGTGACCGCTCTCTCTGTTCCTGAAGCGGCGGTGACCGCTCTCTCTGTTCCTGACGCGGCGGTGACCGCTCTCTCTGTTCCTGAAGCGGCGGTGACCGCTCTCTCTGTTCCTGACGCGGCGGTGACTGCTCTCTCTGTTCCTGACGCGGCGGAGACCACTCTCTCTGTTCCGGACGCGGCTGTGACCGCTCTCTCTGTTTCTGAAGCGGCGGTGACCGCTCTCTCTGTTCCGGATGCGGCTGTGACCACTCTCTCTGTTCCTGAAGCGGCGGTGACCGCTCTCTCTGTTCCTGACGCGGCGGTGACCGCTCTCTCTGTTCCTGACGCGGCGGTGACTGCTCTCTCTGTTCCTGACGTGGCGGAGACCACTCTCTCTGTTCCGGACGCGGCTGTGACCGCTCTCTCTGTTTCTGAAGCGGCGGTGAGCCCTCTCTCTGTTTCTGAAGCGTCGGTGACCGCTCTCTCTGTTCCGGATGCGGCGGTGACCGCTCTCTCTGTTCCCGACGCGGGGGTGACCGCTGACGTTCCTCTGGCGGCGAGGCCAGCTCACGTTCCTCTGGCGGCGAGGCCAGCTCACGTTCCTCTGTCGACGAGGCCAGCTCGCGTTCCTCTGGTGGCGGTGTCCGCTGATGTTCCTCTGTCGGCGAGGCCAGCTCACGTTCCTCTGGCGGCTGCGTCCGCTGACGGTCCTCTGGTGGCGAGGCCAGCTCGCGTTCCTCTGGCAGTGAGGTCCGCTCATGTGACTCCGCTGCACGGGCCTGGCCTGCCATCCCTCCCCCTGATTCGCCTTCCCCCGTTCCTCCTCCCTCCAGACTTATGGAACGTCTGGGAGCCGTTCCGTAGGGAGGGGGTACTGTCATGATCTGGGCTGTGGGGTTTCCCTCAGCCACCTGAGGTCGCTGTTTTCCCTTCCCTACACTGCACTTCCTGATTGCATTCACCTGTCTTTGTCATTAGCACTGATTCACTCACATCTGTTCACTATTATCTGGTCTTTAAAAACTCTCACCTTTCACTCCTGCTTGATGGCTGCATTGTCTTTCGTCCTGTCTGTCTGCTGTGTTCCTGATTCCTGACCTTGACCGTGTTCCCTGTTTTGTTCTTTTGAGTTTATGTTGGATTTTGCCGTGTTGGCTTTTGGTTTATGTTTAATTGTGTTTTGTTTGGTTATTTACATTAAAGATCCTTTTTTCCTGCATTTGGACCCATCCTCCCTTACTCAACCGTGACAGGAAAGCCGAAGTACACAAGCAAGCCAATATGTAAACGTAAAGAGTTGCTACTGAGCAGTGCTAACAAAAGACGCTAACACTACTAATTTCGCTAAACACCTGAAAGACAGACACCTGGATCTATATAAACAATTTCGAGAGGTTGGTAACTTCTCATTTTAACTGAATCATTAAATAAAATTGCCTAGCTGATATGAGTGCTGTCTCGTTTTTTCACCGTAATTCGTTAATATAATCTGATTGAGGAATCTTAGACAAGTAAATACATCAACTGTGGTCAAATGTAAATTAACGTGTGCTTATTTAACTTTATTTAAAAAGATAATAATAATTAAATAATACAATTTGTCTTAATGTCGATCTTGTGAGCAACTGAGCATTGTTTTCGCTTGTGATGCATGCACGTTTGCATGCATGGATCGGTGATTATATGTGAATCTGGCATTAAAATCCATTCATCTAATAATGTTAATGTATTAACCAGCATTTATGAACGATGAGCAATGCATTTGTTACAGTATATTTTAATTTTTTGATAACGGTAGGTAATAAAATTACAACTGATCATGTTAGATCTGGTCCAATAAAAACTATTTTAATTAGTTCATGTATTAGTAAATGTCAATTTAAATTAACTTTTAACTAAGATTAAGCAGTTTCATTGTTTAGTCATGTTAACTAATGTTAACAAATATCTATTACCATTAACTTAAGTTCTAAGATTAGTTATAGTTCAGTTAATTTTAAAAGTGTGGTCTAAAAAGAAAAAAAAAAATGTTAAACAACAAAAACAACACACTCACAACCTACACTACCAGCTGTATTTGTAATTGAACAGCAGATAAAGTATGAAACAAACTCAAATGAAGCTAAGAAGCTGGGCTGTAACAGGGCTGTTAGCAGTGTGCATTTGCACATTCCTCATTGTCATGTTATCTTGTTATATTTATCTTTAAATTAAAAAGAAATTTACCCCTTTAATATTGTGGCAGTTTTTTTCTCTGTGGTATCGAAAATGGTATCAAATATCGATATTTTTCAAGGTGTCGTATCGAAGTTAGAAATTCCAGTATCGTGACAACACTGGTAGACATGCAATAGAAAACAAATATCCCAGTAATCTCATATCATTCTCTTCCAGAAGAGATCTTAACGTTTCAGATTGTCCTCAAGATTTTTCAGTATACCAAAGCCTGCAGTCAAATGGCAGAGATTTGTCAGAGTAAAAAACTAACAAAAAAAGTATCAAACATAAGTTTACTGTAAAATAATGTAATGTATTCAAAACAATTCCCAAACACAATTACCAGTTCTGCCCACAAGATCAGGGATTGCTTGAATCAGTGTTGTGTCAGACCGGTCAGGATGCTCAGTTAAATGTTTTGATAGCATCACAATGTTGCTTTTTTTAATATATTTACTTTTTTATGTGACTCAACCTGTGAATTGCTTATAATTAGTGGAATTATTTTACCTTTGCTTTACTGTACAATATAGCTTGTAGCATGTAAACAATGTGCAAAGTTACAAAGAGAGTCCATGGCAAATGGAGATAAACTCTCCAACAGAAAACGAATCCCTGACAAACACATAATTTGTAGTCCTGCCATTTTTTCTGTGATCTCATCATCACTATGTTCACATTTGCCTAATGTCCACCTACTGACTTGCATTGGCCCACCCTCAGAGAAAAGTTGTGTAGTGATTTCACTATGTTGAGGAGATGCTGTTTTTGACAAAGAACAACAGCAACTACAACAAAAAAACAACACAAACATACTTTTTACAGTAAGGCTTTTTACATGGTAAGGGGCATTACAGTTCTGACACACATTCTAAGCAGTTGACCAATCACAATAGACTGAGATTTTCAGAAAGGTGGGATTTTAAAGAGATGTACAGTGTACAGCATGTACAGTGTACAGTATGAGAAGAATATATGTATATATTTAACTTTAAAACATGTAAATGTATTCCATCAATTATGGTATGTTAACATTAATTACATTATATCGTCCAAATCACAAATGTAGTTAATGTGGATGTGTTGAAATAATTATTTTGTGATCCATATATAGCTCATCTTTGCCGTCATTACAAAGGTTTTTGCAATTTAGTCATCTCTCTTTGTGGATCTCGCGTGCAATTTTGCCGTGGCGTTGTCACTCAGTCCCGGGGAAGGCATTTGTCACGTCTGATTAGAGTTAACCCCTCAGACAGCGGCGTGTGCATGTGTCACGGCTGCTCTGTCCTCCCCTCCTCGTCTCCTCCGTTTTCTTCCCCACCCTTCCTTCTCCTCTGGTTATTTTCAGACAGCACAGCAGAAGAATATTTCCCCCTTCAAGGTCTCCCGCCCACTCCCGTGGGTGCCGTTTCCCTGGAAACCATGTCAGAGTTGACTCGGGGACCGCAGATGGATTGCCCTTTATCAGGTTACACAATTGGCCCATTAAAGAGAGGCAGCCTGCCGTTCTAATGACAGGACCAGCCAACCCCCCCATATACCCCACCTCTAATGGGTATAGCTGCACATCCACGTCTGGACACAGAGCTGGCCCACGTCACAGCTTATAAGGTTGTTTATGTGCAAATTACACCTCTCTGGGGATAGCATTGTATGCCAAAGCTGACCTGGCTGATAGAATCCAAAAGGAAACTTTGAATTGAAACAACATTATTGGATTCTACAATTGGCCCACCTAACCTGACAATCGACACAATAAATCCTACCATATAAATCCTAGTTTTAGTTTTAACCAACTGACTGTATCATAGGCCTATAGCAGCTATTTAACTTGTCATTCAGCACATTGCTTAACTACCATAGTGCGAAGCATTGTTGAAAAAAAATTAAAAAGGTAATGATAAATGTTTCCTAAAACCATATTAATGCCTACCCAGGTTCATACATTTTGGCATAACTCAAAAAACACACCTATACATATGAATCGCTGCAGTTTCCAGTTGAAATGAACACTAGAGGCAGTAAAACTATGACAACTTTCAACCGGACCAGAGTTTTGATTAAGAAAGCCTGATTTCACACAATTCATTGCACAATACTGTGCTATGACTTCAAAACAATATTACATGTTGCGACATTTGAAAATTGATACTTTTGAATGTTAGCCTCATACAGCTTCATATGTTGCATTTTCTAATGCAGTATGTTTGCCCGGTAGCTCATGCGATAGAGTGTTGCATTTATGAGGTGAAGCAGTTAACATGAATGAAAATGTTGGGTTTGGTGGGGGTTTTCGCAACATTGAAACAGGCTCATTGGAAATACATGCTTCTATACACATTTCTGCAACACTGAAGAAAAAAATAATACCTATATGTACGAATCAATGCATGCAGTGTCCAGTTGAAATGATCACTAGAGGCAGTAAAACTTTGACAACTTGTATTCCTTTTCACACAAAGTATGATTTACAGGTACAGAGTTTTGATTAATAAAGCCAAATTTTTACACAGTACTTGCAGAATATTATGTTACGACTTCAAAACAATTTTAACATCCTGCGTGATTTGAAAACTGATACTTTTGAATGTTGTTGTCATATATGTAACTTCAAATGCATGCACTTGATTGATGAAGAGCTATGGTACGAACCCCAAGAAACTACGGTTCGACAAAGCAGTATAAAGAGGTTAAAATAGCACAGCTGCATCAGCAAATGCATTTTTTTTAATAACTTTTGCATTTGCTAACACTATCGGGTAGGTTTAGGGTTGGGTTTGGTGTAGGGGATATTTCCAACATGATAGAGCATTACCTTTAGCAACACTCCCTGGATTTTTAAATTCTGAACAACTGCAATACGTACCTCTAGCAGCGTAATAAAAACGCAGCAATACGTGCCTGTACCAACGCAATAAAAATGTGCCACGGTCACATATTGAATGTGTTTTAGCACCACTCTCTGGGCATTTCACTTTGAAACTGGTGTGAACCGTGCAGTAAGGTACGAAATTACGGTGTTGCAGAAATGTATATAGAGGCACATATTTCTATGAGCCGACCATTAACTTTTGGTTACACTAACCGGACATTTGAATTCTGAACAGCCGCAATATGTGACTGAAGCAACGCAACAGCACTCTTAAAAAGGATGTGTTAAAAACAACACAGCCTGTACCAACGTAATAAAAAAACGTGTCATGGTTACATATCGAATGTGCTTTTTAGTGCCACGAAACGTACAGTAAGGTGCGTAATATCAGTGTTGCACAAATGTCACCTCAAGCATATATTTTCAGTGAGCCTGGGTTGGTAAATGCATTGGATCAACAATATAGAACTATTGTTAATGATGTTGCCATGCAGATGGTGCAGTAATAACTTCTAGTAAATCAGTTTGTGAATATTTGTTGGAACTGTGGCTTTAGGAAAGACCAAATATTTGAATTGTGTCGGTTATGACAGAACTTGCCATTGTTGGCTAACAATACTTAAAGAAAAAGTTAGAAACTACAGGTCAAAGTTTTCCTAGGATGCAGTTTTGGTGGAGTATATTTCAACTACTTGGCAAAAAGACTAATTGTCACGTAAAGGATAAGGGTCTGGGTCCAAATGCAGGGTAAGTAAGATATATTTAATAAACACAAAATAAACAGATAAACAAACAAACAAACGGCCAACACGGCACACACGACTGGATCTGGGCAGGAGCAGGATTCACATAAAACTTGAAAACAGAGACAGGAAACAAACCATACGGAAGACAGGTAACAGGAAACAATGCAGACTCACCAGGGTAGTGGAAGTGTGGAGATTATAAAGACAAATCATAAGTGTTATCAGCTGGGGAAGACAGGTGACAATCAAGGCAGGTGCAACAATCAGAGAAGTGTAGTGCAGGGAAGGGAAAACAGCGACATTGTGTGGCGAAGGGAAAGGCAGCAGTGACACTAATAGCCAATCTAACTAGATAAGCTAGTCTGTGCAACCCTTAGTGCAGCAAACATAACCACATGTTTTTGATCCCTCTTGATCTCTCTTTCTAGGACAATGTCATTAGTTTTAAATTCTGCTATAACTTTTAACAAAATAATAAATCAGGTCAAATTCATAATTAAGGACTACAGAAAGTCAGAAGGCCAGTTTGATGCCTCATCTGAAGGTGCACCTTTGTGTTTTAAACAATATGATTAAACAATATGATTTGTGTCACAATGCAAAGCATTTTTTTTTTTTTTCAGTTTGAGCAGACAAATTATTTGTCACTGACAACTTGTTTTGTCACACCTTGTTAGAACACAATGTTCGCTAAAGGAAATGTTTGTTTTGCATACATTCAGACGTGTCAGGGAGAACGGTGAGCTGGCCAATAGCAGGACCTTTAAAGTCATTACCGCACGCACACATCATCTAGAGATCAGTCTCAGGTGTGACACTAATCCTGCTAACATATGGAGACGCAGAGAATTAACACAACAGAAAGAAAATGAATTACTGCGATGGACTTCCTCTGTCTTAGGAATTGTCCATGCTCCTAGTGGCATAGACAAACATTTCCTAAAGATACCTGTGAGATATTTGAACGTGACAGTATTTTTGACTGGATTTCAAAAACACTATCAGAAGATCTAAAATGTTCTGTAAAAATGTCATTAGTTGAGTGTAGGATTGAGAGTTCAGGTCTAGATGCTCTTTACTCATGGCAATGGGATGATGGGGTTGGCCCTAACCTAATTCTTGGTGCTCTGTTTGCTGACCTAGTGATCTAGTGGCTTGATATACTTACCGGGCAAAGCTTTCTCAGATTAATCAAGATCAAAGAGCTGTCACGTCAACTCCTTGTGTTTAAAAATGTCCAAATCCATTTGGTTTCACAGTTGGGTTGCTCAACAACAACAGAAGGGTTGAGTCTCGGGTTTATATATAAGACTTAGCTGCTGTGGTACTGGGGTAAATAATTATATGTGGAATGATTCATTATATTCATGGACGATGATGTCAGATGTGATACTGTCCCTGTTTAAAAAACTGAATATGTGTGGATACCATTTTTGAATTCCACACTCTAGTGGACTTTGTATCTTGACTTTCCCAAGAGGGGTGATCTAAATCATTATTCAATTTCATTTAATGCTGCCAAGTTTTAGCTCAAACTATTGTGCAAGTTTTATGTTGGACTACCTCTTTGGAAGGATTTGGAAGAGTGTTTTGGAAACAATCAATATTTTGCTATTTGATTTGGTGCTGCTAGTGGCAGAGGAATAACACGATTTACCTTAAAGTCCACAGCATTTGCAGCCCATTTTACTTCTGTAATATGTTGTATTTCTGAATGGAACAGGATAATGAAAGAATTAGGACAGGATTTTAGGAATAGGTCACATTGCTTTTCATATCAGATTGGAACCATGGGGCCCAAAATGAAAAGTTAAGGGTTGAAGGTCAAGTTCACCCCTGCAATCAATCTCTACACTACTGTTGAAATATTTAGTAAGTTTTTTTTCTCTCTCTTAAGAAGAGTCTTATGCTCATCAAAGCTGCATTTATTTGATCAATTTTCTCAAAAATCAATTTTAATATTGTAAAATGTATTACAATTTCAAAATCTTTTTTTCTATCTAACTGTGTTTTCTGTCTTCAGTGTAACACGATTTTTCAGAAATCATTCATATTTATTATTAATGTTGAAAAGTTGTGCTGCTTAATTTGTATACCCAATTAGACTACAGAGGTGTATTAATAAGGTAAATATGGCCAAATTTAACTTCATTTTGACTTTAGGTTTAAGATCCTGTGTCCACAACCTAATCTAAAAAAGGCTGTAGAAAATATGTACATTTATGCAAGTCATTTAATTAAAATCCTCTGTGTCTTCGTTTTGCATTGTCAGATGTTCCAGCGCAGTTAAAAAACCTCATCAGTGTATAATAAGCTTAGTTTATGTAATCATTCAGGCTTCTTTTGGCATTAAAATATCTTTTGCAGCCTGATTTGCATCAATAAACAGCAGCGAGTGTGGCTTTTTAATGCCTAATTGGGATCTAATAAGTGGTCGTATTATTGCGAGTGCCGGGGTTCAACCCTATTAGTTGCTTGGCTGCCCATAACATTTGCTTCCTCCCTCAGTACTTCAGTGTTGCGGGCATGATTGTGAATGAGATTTCTCTCTCTCTCTTTATCGTTTTATTTTTGAAGTGCTAAAAATAGACCCCCATTAGCCACATCGCCTGTTACAATGTGTCAGCAATCAGTATGGAAAGCACGCTGTACAGAAATTACAATGGTCGCTTTTTTCATCTCCCTCCCTCTTTCTCTCTCTCACTCCTTTTCTCTTTAGCACCCCACCCCCTCCTACCCCTACACACACACACTCCCGCCAGAGCTCTCAAAACCTCTTCCCTGGAGAAACAATCGGGCCTAATTTATGGGTGAGGTGGGGAGAAGCTTTTATCTTTGAATTGCATCTGAACTCAATGTTCATCTGTGATGTTTCAGTATGGTGCAAATAGGGTTGAAGTCTGTAAGATGATGCTAATTTCCCATCAGTACCATTGCCCTGGTAATTTCTCCACACTGTGCTGTGCTTTAGTTGAGAATGTCTGCTAGAATGAATATCTCTTGAGCCATTTTGTTGTTACAAGAGTCTTATTTTAATAAACCTGTCAATAATAATACTCAATAATTAACAACTGCGCTATATTGCATTGAAGTTCAATTTTGAAAGCTGATGATTATTAGCTGTTGAAAGCTATTTCTAGTGTGCTATTTTTGGTGGTTAAACGATTATTTAAAATATTTAGAGATGTGCATTTCTAACGCTATGGTTTGATAGCATTCAACTGGCCATGTCCCTGTCCATGGTGCTGATCAGGCAACCCTTCACCACATGAAACCCAACTTGGAGTATTGTGAATTTCAGTCAGTGTCTGTGGCTTTTAGTCCATCTTTAGCCCAAGTTCTCATTCCTCTTTAGGATTCCTGTTCCTGGTTTTAATCAACAATTCTTTTAGATGTTCTATAAATTGAACAATAATACTTAACAAACGAAAAATGTTTTAAGATATTTAGACAAAACACATAACATATAACATAATTGTCATAAGAACAGCCAGTAAGTAACTACACCAAACTAACTGGTAATACTGGTAGCGTTGTATGTTGTTGTTTTTTTGCATGCAGTGAAAACTAAAATGTTCCCTTGACCTATAATCAGTTGGTTGCGAAAGAATTTTTCATTACTTCCTTACGTTGGCAAATCTGTCAAGTGAGGTTTTGCAGGGCTATAATATATAGCCTGAAGTATTGGCTGTTTAAAAAAAGAGACAAGACCTTCGATGTGTCCCACCCCAACATAGAAAAGTGCGCTAATCAAGCCATTTCATGCTGTCTTTAAGCGACTTTCCTAGAGAAAAACTTCAACAGGATGGTTTTTAATTGGTCTAGGATTTGAGAAAGAGTCCTAGGGAATAATTAAAAATTTTGCATTTTACTCAAAGTGATACACAGTTGTAACCTTTCGGTTTTAACAATCATGCTAGAGATCTTCTCAACTTCTAGAGATGGAATCTAGAATCAGTTTACAGACATCAGATTTTGACTTGAAAATGTAGAGAAGATGAGTGCTTACAGTGATCTTCACTAAGCCTGAGTCTGTTTATAGAGCTCCTACTCAGGGATACAGGTCTCAGGGGGCAACGGAGGTCTTGTGGGAAGATGTCAATTAACAGCAGAAAGAAGAAGCCCCATTTAGCTGTGTTTTTCATCCTTCAATTGTAATTTAATAAAAAATGGGAGCAGTTACCCTGAGGCAACTGTTGACATTGCATTCTGAGCTGTGGCACCGCTAAGCTATTGCCGTTTTTTCTAATGTATTTATACATCATTGCTGAACAGAGGACTCTGTTACTAATTCATCTACATAAAGGAGTACTGTAGCGCCCGGGGGCACGAACAAATGAGAGCAGTTAGCGTCGCGCACCCTCCTCTCGACGGTTCCCCACCCCTCCTTCTCGTGTATACCCACAGCCGACTGCTCTGTTAACTTGTCACTTGTCATCGCCAAAATGGAAGGAACCATATGCCACACTGTTTGTTGGAACAACCACCCCCAACCTCCCTGCACGCTGCTGGCGCTTCTCTGCTATCAAACAACAGAGTGTCGCTACAAAGGGAGCGATCCCTTGCGCAAAGTGACTTCAATCGAGGATGAAAGCGGCGCCTGCTTCTCCCTGCCATCTGATTCCCCGATTTGCCATCGATGATCAGAGAGAGTCTCCACGCTCATTTTTATCTCTTGCATAATGCAGAAGTGTATTTCACTCCAGTGATGACGAGGGAATATCTGCCCTAGCAGGCTAACACAGCTTTTAACTCTTCTACTAGCATTATATACTGTGTGACAGTCTCCATGCTGTGTGGGAAACCCTCTATCCTGACATCACCGAGTGCTTGCATACGAACATGACCCACTGACTTACAAAGACGTTCATGTTCATTTATTTGCAATCAGTTACAACACATTAACTTGTGCGCAGTTAGCATTAGCATTGCAAGATTGGCCTTGTGGTGTGAGTTAGGGCACCTACACAGGAGAGATGACCAGGGATGCAAGAACCATATTTCCACATGTAACTGCAGTTGTCAAAGCAGAAGTTTCTGCCACCTGATTGGTCTTAGAAGACTTTTCCCACTTACATGTCTTTCAGCAATCATTTAGGATTACTGGATAAATGTTACATCACCTAATTAATAGTCATGTTATAAATTAATAGTCAGCCAAGCCAAAAAGGTTTATGACAGGTGTTCTCAACCTTAAGGTCAAGGTTGTTTCTCAGTATGCGTTCTTAAGCGGTCTTGCATCCTTATATCCTCGTACTACGTCATCATCAACCACCAAAGTTCAGTTCCAATACTCAAGAACGCAAGTACAGAGAATGCAGACTTGAAAGAATTGAACCATTAGATATCTGTAAGCTTCAAAATTTACAAATAATGTTCTCACCCCGTTGTCATCCAAGATGTTCATGTCTTTATTTCTTCAGTCGTAAAAAAACATGTTTTTTAAGGAAAACATTTCAGGAATTATCCCCATATAGTGAACTTTTATGGTGCCTGTGTGTTTGAACTTCTAAAATGCAGTTTCATTGCAGCTTGAAATGGCTCTTAATGATCCCAGCTATGGAATAAGGTTCTTATCTAGTGAAATCATTTTCTAAAAATAAATAACCTCAAATTTTAAACCTCAAATGCTTGTCTTGTGTAGCTCTGCCATGCGCATATACGTACTCTGTGCAGTCCCATTCAAGACAGTTAAGGTATCGTCCTAGCATCAATGTTTTAACTTTTAACTTTTTTTTAAAAGTTTAAACTTGCAGACACCATAGAAGTCCACACTTTGAAATAAATGAGTTATATTTGTTTGAGATGTTATGTTGTATTTGCTGAACATTGGCATCTTCTGTGCTCGGACAGTCAGTTGAAAAAACAAGATCACAGCACATCTCAATTTTCACAAAGATGCGTACTGTATCCTTGCTTCCTTACGAGTTTGTTCTTTCTAGGTAGCCTTGCAAGTCTCCATGGGAATGCAAGTCCATTCTTTGCATTCTTGGAATTGAGAAACAGCCCCACAGCACCAACCTCGATCAAACTCAGCTGCCTGTAACTTTCTAGTAATCCTGAAGTCCTTGTTTAGTTTGTTCACAGTGTGTTTCTTTAGGGTTGGAGCTACAATCTGCAGAAAAGTGGACCTTGAGAGTTGAGAACCCTTATAAGATTACTTGTACACCCCAGTGTTGAACAAATACACTTTCAAGCTAATATTACAGCAAACTCCATTTTCAAAAGCAAAACTGGACCAGTCAAGCTTCTTAATTGGCTTGTTCAAACTTTGTCTTACCTGTAAAATTTCTAATTGGTCAACAAATCCATTTTTGTCCTGTTGTATTTTCCTCTGTTCTTGCACACATTACCACCATTGAGATTCACAGCATTCTCACACAGCGGAAACACTGTGTAGGCACTTTAAGTTGAAAGTATAGCTCAATTGTCCACAATTTTCAAGCATTTTTTGTTAGTTTGAATGTCTTGTCTGGAATTGACTGCATTAATTGGTGGAGTCATGCTATTGCATTTAAGAAGGACTCGAAGAAGAAGGTGGTAACTGCCTATTTGAAAGAATATAAAGATGATGCATCGCCATGCAGTCCTCTGCAGGTCAAATGAAGTATACAAAGCCATGTATGCATTTGTCGACCATGTCTATTCAAGTCCAAAGTCAATGGAGGATACTTAGGAAGTCTAGAAGATGTAACGGCAGGTGCAAAAACAAAGCATCGCCAAGGCTCTAACTGTGAACGTGTCGTGTGAATGCGCACACAGAATTGGGTGTCACTCACTGTGCATTTGGCTGATTTATGGCCATGCTTCGAACAGGGGCCAGGCTCATTTGCCGCGGAATAATCAAAGCATAACCCGATGCCTTATGTGTCTTTCCCTCAGCTTTTATGGGAAACGGTTAGAGCCTTGCGCCCATCAGCCGAGCCTACTAACACTTCCAGTACGTGCAAGGTTAGTGCTGGCAGAGGAGATAGCGTATAAATACTGTCAGAGAGCTCATCCATCGCTACTGACCGCATTTCACCCTCCCATTGGCAGCCTGTAATGTATGTTAATGGCACTCTAGAACATTAAGAGAGCATTGCGCAGACGTTTGTCTGGCGGCTCCGAGCGTGTGTACACATGTACAGGAAGGCTCATAAAACACAGCAACAAGGGCCGTCTGTGGCAGCTGCTACTTAATCTGATTACATCTCATTCAATCTGGAGAGACCTCTGTCTAATGTCTGCCTGTTACGTACGGGCACAGCTGTGCATACGTTCCAGAATCTGCACCATATGGACCGGTGCCGATCTCAGCCTCGCGTGCTGCTGCGAGCCAGCGATCGCAGGGCTGGCGGTCTTGTGCTTGCACAGTGCACAGTGCACAGATTTTTATCTTCAGATTAATCTTGCCCTCATTGTACCCTCTCACCCATTTCTGTCTACCTCTGAGCCGTGCTGCCTGTCTCTGCTGACTGTTACCGGCTTTGACAGTAATTAGTCTTGAAAGGACATTTTTAGTGGAGGATTTCAATAAAATTTAGACAGCACTCCCCCCACCGAGCCCAAACTCACATTACAAACATCACTCTGTGATGTTTGGCTCTGCACCGCTTGAAGGCTAAATACGGAAGTAGTCAGAACAACTATGTGATCAGAAATGTTTAATTATAATACTATATGAATTACACTGCTAAATCGGTATTTCTGTCTTATCTTGATTTGTACAAAACGTCCTTTAAACAAAATAAATCTACTGGAGAATCTTGGCTTCATAGACTATGAAAGTTTGTTTTTCTTGACCCATCTCTGAAAACAAGGCTTAGTATCTTATGCATGTTTCTCAAATAAATGTATCTTGTTTTAAGAAGGTTTAGATACTTTTAATGAAAAAAAAGTCTGTTTGCAGTGCATTTTCTTTCTTTTTTATTTATCTGATTCACAAAGATACATAACATGCTTTGTTTTTAATAGCATTTTTCCATTATTTAGGCTATTCATTTATTTTTATTTTTTCACAATTTTTATGATGTTTGTAACTCAACATTGCATTTAGATCACCAATTAATTCATTCTGTATTTAGTGTTAAGGTTTGCACATTTTTCAGTGTTTTTCAATATAATTAGTAATGTGCCAAACAAGTTTAATGTGCCAAAATAGCTTTAATTAACCAAATGATGTTTTAAAATGAGTTTTAAAAAACTAATGCTGTAAATGAATGGCATGAGTTTAGTTTAGGATTACCTGCTTGGCTATGAGAGAAAATAAAAAATCTGAATCTAAATCAAAAATTAAATAGGCTTACACACATATATAGATAAATATACAAAGATCACCAAGCCTATTCAGTGTTTGTCCAGTATACTCACATATACTCTAAGGTAATATATATAGTATGTGGTATGTGGAGGCTATGTAGAACAAGTTAAAGAGAAGAAAGCAAGCGTGGGCTTAGAGGGCCCGAATTCCCGTAATAGTGTGAAGGTCATCCACACTGTAGGGGGCAGCATCTCTGTCTCAGTCCTCCTGTTGAAACACTCACACTGTCCTTCTGTTTTCCCCCAAGCTTTGCCTGACCTTTTTTACTGGGTCATGAAGACATCTCTTTCTGTCATAGCCAAGAGCCATCAACAAACTCACACACATATATACTGTAGAAATAAAGGTGTCACATACAGTTTAAGCATATGCAGCGTCCTGCTCTCTGTATCAATGATAAAAGTGTCACCCGTGCTTAAATCAGATTTGATTTTTCATCCTGCTTAAAGAATATACCTCTAGTGTTTTTTGAGGGGTACAACTAGGCCCGACATAACAACATTGGCTCAAGCAATAGCTTAACCTTGCTGCTACGCAGATATTGCCAGATATTTTAAAACCAGTCATCAGTTTGTGGCAGAAAAGATGTACTTCCACTTTGTGTGTTATAGAGGCCTATTTGAGTCCAGAAAAGACCGGAAGAGTATATTTTCAGGACAATTTGGTCCTGGTCTGGACTGTACTTGACTGAGCAGGATTTGATTAGTCATGGAAAATGTGGTCTTGAGGAGCAGATGAAAATAAATCCTTATTCACTAAAAATCTTTCATTTAATTTTCTGTTCAGCAAATTTTTTTTTTTTTTTGATTTAGTGCTTTAAAATGTTAACCGATTTTGCTGGTGGAGATGGACTTTATCGAGAAAATTTCTCAAGTGTCAACAAATCTTTTTTCGGTTTAACTTCCGTTTCCTTTATATTCGCAAAAATGACCATTGGTGTTTGTGGTGTTGGTCACGACAAAGCCCCGTTTTTCTGTATTTCAAATCCTAATGCATCATATTCATAATATTAAATATGGTAAGGATAAGAATAGACAAGTTGCCTTTCAAACATAGATTGTTTTTGTTCTTCTTGATTATATATCTTAATTTGATGTTCCTATTATTTAGTGACGTTGTGAGTCAAAATGTATTAATTTTGTTCTGAAGATCAACCTGAAGTCAGTTTGCATTCCGTAAAAAATGTGGTTTCAACTTAAAGTGCTTATGCTGCCTTAAAATGTTAGGTTTAGTCAACTTAAAATTTTATAAACAAAAGGGACACATTTTAAAAATAGTAGGCCTATACCAAACTTTTCTATCAGCTTGTTTTCAATATAGTCTAAAAAAAGTTAAACAGAAAAAAAATAATAATAATACAACTTCACCTGTTTATGAATATTGCTTGAAAATTAAGTAGTATTAATCTAAATAGTCCTTAAAAACATACCACTTGTTAATAAAAAATAATGTTATGTGTACAATTTAATAATAGCCTATATAATAAAGTTTTGTTTCAAAGAAAGCAACAAAGGGCAATTTTTTTTTCCGCAATGCAACAAAATTATGTTTTTTTTTTTTTTTTTTTAGCAATATGTCATTACACACACCATTTTATTGGTAAAGGCCAGTTGGATGGAAACAGGCTGGAGATAGCAAATTTGGCAAAGTTTGTTTTACGCATATTCTCTTTGTCGATAATACAACAGCACAAAAACTGGATGGGAGCTTGGCTAATCCCTACTGGAAAATCCAGCTAGACCAGCTCAAGCTGTGTTTTGGAACATGGTAGCTGGCAGAGGTGGGACCAAGTCTTTCTATTCAAGTCACAATTTAAAGCCCAAGTCCTCAAAGAGTTAAAGGTAATGATATAATTAAGTGACTAATTAAATGATGATTGTGCATTAGTGATAAACACCTGCTGTTATCGAGAATTACAGAGGATCAAATGTTGATGTTTTATTGGTTAAGATGATGCTACCATCATGAAGATCAGTGTTTGCTTTAGTTGCGCTCTTGACCCTTGACTTATTATGTTAGATCTCTCTTTGCAACATCATATGTAGTGCTGTAGATTAGAGAGATGAAGTCTGTATGTAATGTGATAGCTATCAGGTAGTGGCCTGGTTATATGTAGAGTAACTACTATTGTGTTCAAGTTTAGGTGTTGAGTGATCGCTTCTGTGAAGCTTGACATGTAATTAAAGTATTGTTCTGATAGTTCAAAATGAAAAATTCTTCTATATGTAAGACATACAAATAACTTCAGCTCTTGTGCTATTCAGACACATTCAGACATCAAGAACCAGCATATGAATCTCAACAATGGTGACAATCAACTAAATTCTTCATGCTGCAATTCATGCTAGGTGACACCATAGTAAAAACTCCCATCATGCACTACAGCATGAAGAATTATTGTCACCACTGTTGAGGATGGTATGATAAGTGTTTATGTCTAAAAGCCTGAGCTGCTGAAAGTTTCCCCTCAATATTTAAGCATTACAGTGGCATTTTTAATAAGACTCTTTCTCCAGCTGTTTGATAGTTGAATGTCAGTCTATAAACCAAAGATTAATCATTACACGATGTTCACTCACATGATTTAAAAGCAAAACATGTTAACTAGACTGCTACCACAAGCTTTTTGATTCAGTAATGTGCAAAAACTTACTGTGAAACAATATTGCAATTGCTTAAAAGCAATTTACTTTGAATTACTAAAAGGGTCAAAAGCCCAACTAAAGCAAACACTGATCCTCATGATGGTAGCATCATCTTAACCAACAAAACATCAACATTTGATCCTCTGTAATTCTCGATAACAGCAGGTGTTTATCACTAACGCACAATCATCATTTAATTAGTCACTTAATTATCTCATTACCTTTAACTCTTTGAGGACTTGGGCTTTGACTTGTGACTTGAATAGAAAGACTTGGTCCCACCTCTGAGCTGGTCCACCAGCTACAACCAGCTTTGACCAGTTAATAACCATCTTAAACCAGCTGGAACCAGCTACCATCTCAAGCTGGTATTAGCTGGATTTTCCAGTAGGGAATGACAAATTCCAATTGTGAATATAATAAAGATTTGCATTTCACACAAATCATTTGACTTTGAAGATTTTAGAATATAACACAAGGATTTATAAGGATCTTTTTTATGGTCTTGTTTGTTATTTCTGACCTTGGCAGCTGTAGGCACTATGAACTGCAGTTCTGAGGAAAGAAGACCTGTGTTTTTTCTAAAAAATGTTCCATGAAAACAAAATAAAGGTTTTAGAACAACATGAGGGTGGGTAAATAATGACAGAATTTCCATTGTTTGGTACAGCAATCCTTTTAAACGTACGTGTTGCTACAAAAACGCTAGGAATGATGGCTGAGACGGCATTTGTTCTGGAGCTGACATCTTTGTTGCACCTTTCCTTTGCTTTATTCTTCTGATATGAACAGGATCCAGTTCTTGTCCAAGTCACACACCTGACACATCACACTCTCAGAGTCTAGCGCAGACACGCTTAGCTTTCCCTGTCTCGCTATCTCTCCGGTTGTCACAGTAACCGTCTCACCTCCTCTCTCCAGGCACACCTAATGAGGTGAGTGCAACACGGCCGTAAGAGAGGAGAAGGGAAGTAACGGGGTGTTAGCACAAAAGAACACGCTTTATTGAAGTCATGCCAAATATGTGTTTTGTGAGCATTCTCCGGGTTTCTGTCACATATTGCCAGTGTGCTGTAAGTGTCGCTGTCAGCCAGGGCTGCCTGCTTTCAAAGACAAAAACAGGAGATGCAAAAAAATGCACGTCGAGAAAGGGAGAGAGAAAAATGCAGGAGAAATGCGAGACAGTGTGTGACAAGGCATCTGACGTCTTGAGGTTGTTATTCATCCAGTAACACAGAGCTCCTCCCTCGCTCAGGCAGTCGTGTGTTCTCATCCTCTGTACGCTGTGTGGCTGTTTGCTATCTTGCAGTTTCACTAAGGATAAAGGGAGGCCATTCAATACGCTTGTTTACCGTGGGGTACCGCGGTACGCTGATGCTATCCGATGATAATAATGTGGGATTTGATTTATACCAGTAGTTCGCAACTGGTTTTGCTTCCGGACATCAAGTGAAGACTCAACACAATAACTGAAAAGCCTTGAAATACAACTAATTATTATCATTTGGAGCTGCTTAGGGCAAACAATGTGCAAAATGAATAACATGACATGCTGGAATTAAAAACGGTAAGACTTTAGAATAAAATCTAAAAAATCAATTTATTAACTTTAGGTAGGGCAGGTATTACTCTTCAAAAAAATAAATAAATAAATAATTAACATAAACTAATGAATTTATTGTGATGCATATTTGTCATCAATAAATAAAACAAGTATGATTTCTACACCTTGAATAAAAAATCATGGCATAATGTATTATCAACTATTTATTTGATTTGATTAAAATAATCAAATTTTTAAAATGCATTTATTTAAATTGCTTAGAATCTGTTTATTGTGAAAACAAACATATTCAGTGAAAAATTATAAACATGCTTAAGATATGGCTAGCTGTGGAGCAAGTAATGCATATAAAGTAAAAAAAAAAATATATATATATATATATATATATATATATATATATATATATATATATATAATGTAGAAAATAATATAGGATATAAGCCTGGTTATTGTGTATTTAAAATTAAGTTTATTTGTATACGTTTTTCTTACCCGTTTCATTTATGTAAGACTGGCAAATGTGCATCAGACACTCTTAAAAATAAAGGTGCTTCACGATGCCATAGAAGAACTTTTTTGTCTAAATGGTTCCATAAAGAACCTTTAACCTTTCTGTTCCACAAAAGGTTCTTTGTGGCGAAAGAACATTCTTCAGATTATAAAATAGTAAGAACAATAAATAACCTTTGACTGAATGGTTCTTTGTGGAACCAAAAATGGTTCTTCTATGGCATCGCTGTGAAGAACCCTTTAAAGCACCTTTATTTTTAAGCGTGTATGTAATATGTAATCTGAATAGATGGAATTGTATATGCAATTCAAATACATAAATCTCAAATGTAGGCCTTTTTTGTTTATATTGTGAACTAGCAATAAAGAACAATTATTAATCATCTAGTTTCTGTTAATTTATATGCTAATTTGTATGCTATTGTTCATTGTTAACTATAATGTATTTTATATATATATTTTTTATAATTTTTGCCAAAATGTTTTCAAATTAAACATTTTATATTTTTTTAATACTTTGCAATACAATCAGCTTTTCGTTCCTCCGATTGCATGGAATACAATTTTTTTTTTCACTATCTATTATTTTTAAATCTAAATTTGGCCAACCTGTGTCTGCCATTAATTCAATAAAAATTGCTGATGCTTGATATAAACTTGGCCAATAATAAAATGAAGTGTTAAGCCACATAACACTTAACACACCTCAAGTCTTGTCAAGGCTTCACTCCCCTTGATTCAGAGTCAGCAGCAGGACGTGTTTTATTGGTTTGCATTGTCAAGTACATTAACTTTAATTAAAGACACTTTACATGACTTTACTTGTCTGAAAAGCTATTACAAGAGTTCAGGAAGAGCACACAAGCAGAAATTTGTTATGTCCTTGGCATTTTGTCTATAATGGAAGAATAACTAGTTCTTGTTTAGCTTTATTGGTTGCTATGTCAAAAATATAGCATTCAAAGCTAAAAAAAAAAAAAAAATAGAGGCATATACCATTCAAAGTCAGATGTGGGTCTTTCTACTTGATATCCATGTATGAAGACACATGACAATAGTACTATGTACCAAATTTAGCAGGTGTATGATTATTAATGCAGAGAATCATTTTTACACACCTGTCTCTGTAAATGCTTGCTAAACAGGCTGTACTGTGATCGCTTTGACTCACTGATTCATTGTACTTTCTTAACAGCGAACATTTATCATCAACTGTGTAGATCTCCCTTGGCTCCCGTGTTCGTATGATATCACACACCCACATTACAGCTAAATGTAATTGTACATTTCAGCACAAGCATCCAATTTGAAGAGGAGTTCATTGCACTTTTCCAAGTAGGCAGTTGGAAAATCTGCGCTGAATGGATCACAGCATAATGCATTTCATTTATAGATGGCTTTCTGAGATTCCTATAGCTCAATCGTTTCAGGCAGACTGTCATCAGCGGCTCTCATTAGCGAACTAATAAAGACCCCACGACAAGCAGTTCAGTGTAATCAGTCAACAGGGACAATATTTACAATCCTCGCCATCTTCAGCTCCGAACACGGACCAAGACTAGGGCTTAAGACACTCTTCCATTTTTACCCCTCTTTTCTCACCGTCAACTTAATTAGTCACATCAGACGTTAATTACACCAAGTGTAGGAAGTCGCAATCTCAAGTAGATCAAATTAAGCAGCGTGCAAAGCTTGAAGTGTCTCATTTCTGCCTGTGCACAGACAATCTCAATTCTGTGGGGAACACGTCACGTCAGCAAACCTCCCTTACGGCTGCTAAATAGGATTTTAATGCTGGAAATCACCCCATTTGAATTGTTAAGTGAATATGCGCTACTTGCGGTGAGAAGTAACTCATCTCTGGTGTGAAAAAGAGTTAAAGCCTTGGAAATGATGGCGTGTAAGCCTATGTAGCTCAGACAGTACAGCATGGCGCTAGCATCGCCAATTTCATAGGTTCCTTTCCCAGGGAAAGCAATGACTGACAAATAAGTGTGTACTAGAATACAATGTTAGTTGCTTTAGATAAAAGCATCTACTAAATGTAAATGTGTATTCAGTATGGTAGAGAATAGTGGAAATTAGGCAAGTTTTATGTTATCTTAAATGTACTATGTGTATTTATTTTATTATATTTTTTGCTGTTCCAGTTTAATATGCAGAGAGCAGGCTTGAATATATTTATAGCCATTTATAGCTTGAATATGCGAGGCTTCCTCTGTCACCTGCTTTCAGTTGTTTTAGTTGCACAAAACAGATTGTTATGCTTGATGTTGCAAACTGGTATTTTTTATCATATTATTTTAACATATTGTAATAATTATAAACACACTAGTTCATATACTACTAGTTAATAATTATTCTTACAATCGACTGAATTTGAAGTCCTGCACATTTACAGAAAAGAAATCTTATTTCTACTTTGCAAAAAGTGGGTAAATAAGCTACAAATCAATCTTTATTATTTTATTATTATTTTTAAAACATTGATTTCCCTGAAAAGTGCAAACCCTGTGGCTCTGTGGTGCTTTTAATAGTGATTTTCATATTGTTTAAGTATCCTGACCAGCTCAACACAGAAACAGTTGCTTAACCGATAAGGTGAGTGTGAACTGAATGTGAATTGAGGTTTAAATCTGAAATTAAGGAAGTAGAATTAATTTTAATTAATTTTGCTGAGAAAACTACAGAATACCTACTATCGGATTGAATTCATTTGGATTGTCCAAAAATTAGTACATGTAAACTCGCAAAATTTTTGTTTGATGAAGCCTTGTTTGAAAGTTTTGAAAAAAAGTTTTAAAATCCTTGAAGGTTTATAGGCCTTACTATTTCTCATCCTGTTACTGCAACAAGTTATGAATTTTGAAGTCTGCTGACAATAGAAGACAGCAGAGATGTTTGGGAAAGACCTTGGGAAACACTTCCATCTGGTGCCACTAATGGCACAGAAATTACACACTACAGATGTACAAAAACCCTCATGAATAATCACACAAACGGAAGAAAAAAAACAACCAATATAATGTTCGTCTGCTGCTTTTCCGTATTTTATGCCTTCTCTATTGAAGAGCTTTTGTGAAGAGACCTAATATTTCCAGTGTATATATGAGAAGCTTCTATAGATGGGTGGGTGATATACAACTAACTGTGGCATCCATGACCTCGTCTGTGGGCTGAAGAATATGGCGAAGAGCTTTTAATGATCGCTGCATGACACAAGTACGCTAACCTTGTGTCCTGCAGGTCTAAGTGACCTAGCCTTTTCATTTTCAAAAGATGCAACATGGTGTCACAGCACAGCTGTAGTTGGGCTATGTATGAGTCACTTTGATGGTGCATATTCAACAAAGATTGTTGAAGTAAAGGTCAAGCCCTCTAGTTAAGTTCAGGCTACCCAGCCTCCAGACACACGTTACATCTCTTAAAAAATGTATCCTATATGTATTTTTTTCAAATTTTAAATTTTGAGCCAAATTAAGTGACACATCTTTTTTGATCTGCTAGAACAATTACTTTTGAGAAGAGTTTTTAAACAGGACACATTTGAATTCACCCAAATGCATCTTGATGTGGTAATGTTTTTATTGTTATTGTTGATCATTATTTTAATTATTATTTAATTTTTATTAAATAACAATTGCTTTAATTGTCATTATTACCTCAAATTAAATAGACAGTGGCTATTTGCACTAAGTGAAAATAGCATATTTTTTAACAATATACTATTTACATTAAGTGCTATTTATACTACTTATTGCAAATAGTGGCAATTATCAGCATCTCAGTATTGTGGTGCATTATAAAACTGTATGCAATAATAATGTATTGAGTGTAAATAATAATTTTAATTCAAATTATTAAATGGATGCCACCTTATTGGGACAATAAAGCCCTCCCTACACCTGCCCTAACCCTAACCGATACTTTATTTTCAATGTTTTGATTATTTCCTTACTTTTTATTGAAAATAAACGGCTGTCCAGTGTGATATGATATTTGAAAAGGGAGAAAAAAAAGTTTGGCAAAATGTATTTGAACCCGGGTCTTTTGCGTCAAAAAGACTACGGCACACGCTTTACTATCTACATCACTGGAGCTGATGTTTGACAAGAGTTTTTTGTATTATTGACTAGCCCAATCACATGTTTGTGGGCGGAGTTAGTGTAAATAGCCTCTGCCAACAAGATGGGCTATTTGCACTTAGTGTAGATAGACACTCCAAATTAAATTGCTGTGTTAACTGTTGGCAAGATTTGCAGGACAGGCAACAAAGGCTTCATTTCCCTTAACCAAATGGCTATTTTATGTTTACAAGACAATGATATGCTAAAAATGTAAAAAAAAAAAAAAATTAATAATAAAAAAAAAAAAGATATAATAAAATAATAATAAAATTGTATGTATATATATATATATATATATATATATATATATATTAGTGGTGGGCCGTTATCGGCGTTAACGTGCTGCGTTAACGTGAAACTCTTATCGCGCGATAAAAAAAATATCGCCGTTAATCTATTCTCAAATTTGGGTTGGGAGCTGGGTCTAAACTACGCAAACTATGATGACTTTCACCTTGATAGTTTAACGCGGATGTATACCGAAGAAGACTGTAGAATATGGTCGCGCGTTTAAGTCTCCTCCGCCAAAACACAGACGGGATCACGTCGTCCTCCATTCATAAAAACCGAATCTACTATAGCGAAATGCCACGTAAATTCGTCGTTTTTTGGATTCATAAATCAACTGTTGGTCAGTCACTTAATTCAAATCGCGATATGGACTAGTGTATGTGAAAACTGAAATGCAAAAAGACCGTTTTAATATGAATCCGGTATGTTCCGTTTGCCTAGCTGTATGTATGCATTGCGGAGACGAGCTTTTACTACACGCATACTGAAACACACGTGACGCTCCCGGTAATTTTTGGCATTTTCATCTCACATGAACAGATAAACTCAATCTCCCAAACTGCTGTGAGTGTCACTTTTACCGTTTCATTTGAGAAAACTAGCATCATATCATACTGTATGACACAGAAACTTCACGGCAACCTGTCAAAATAAAAGTATGGTGTAACATGTAATGGGCTGGGTAGGTGTTGACGTTAAAAAAAACACAATCTAATAGGGAGAAAAAATAATTTCATTGTTAGTTAGTTAGTAAACACAAGTACATCTAATTGAACATAATTTATTTTCATCAACAAATTATCATAGAACAGCTTTATGAGCTTTATGATCCATTCTCAAAGACTTTAAGTCATTATTTGGGTAGCACACATATTCTGAATGCCTTCAGCAGAATTCAAATTAGCTATTTTAATCTAGATTAATCTAGATTAATTCCAAGATTTAATCTAGATTAATCTAGATTAAAAAAATTAATCTATGCCCACCGCTAATATATATATATATATATATATATATATATAAAACCATGTAACTTTAACTTTATTTATTACAGAGCAGGTCATATGGGTTTTTCCAAAAATATCTCGTAGCTGTCCTACAATGTAAACAGTCTGCAAAATTGTTAATCAAAAAAGTGTTTGATAAAGATATTGTCTCTCAAAAGAAAGAGTCAGCTCAGAGCACTCAAAGCACTCTTCTTCATGAGCGTTTGAGTGTGCGGATAAAAACTAGATTAGAGCGCCATCTGCTGTTAAAATCTAAACTCAGAATCGATTCCAAAGAGAAACACGATGCATTGGGAAGATCTCAGAATCGATCCGCGAATCGATTTATCGTCCCATCCCTAATTTTAGTTTTATGCAATTGTGCATGCTTTGTCAATGGTAGCACTCGCTAAGTTGCTCAAGTACTCCTCTTTGTACCAAATCACAACAGACTTGGCCAGCTGACCAATCAGAGCAGAGTAGGCTTATGGAAGGGAGGGGTTTGCTTGGAAACAGCTTGGAACGAATCGTTTCGAAATCATTGACAAATGACTGTAATGTTAAATGTATATTCTGAGAAAATTACTATGTTCTCTGACCATAGATGCATTTAAAACTGTTGTAGGGGACTCCAACAAAATATTAGGACACTTAAAAAAACATATGACCTGCTCTTTAAAATAAATACAAGTAAAAACTGTATTAAACTGTATAAACATTTCTAAAATAAAAACTGAAAATGCAAAGTAAAAACTGAAGATATTAAAATCCATAAATAACAGTCACTGTATTTGATTCTCATGTCCTAAATTTTCAGTGTACTGTGCATTTAGCTTTTATACAGGATTGCTGTGGTAGTTTTCTTGTTAATGCACATTTATAAAGGACACCTACAGTAAAGAACAGGAGAGGCCTCACAGAAGTGGCGCTTTAGTTCATTTTACTGTTGCCATGGGTTCGGCACGCAAATGTTTGTAAAGAGGTTTTTATTATTAGTATTATTATTGAGGTGATCTCATAAGAATACACAGTGCATCGCCAACTTTGAATAACAGTGCTCTTGTTGATTCTTCAGTTTGCTTGTTTGTTTCCACATCCACAGTCATATGAAATGTTTGCTGTACAACCCCGAGCAATAAGTCACCATTACACACAGCAATAGATACAGCCAATATTAAACTGTAAATATTAAATATTAAAGCTGCGATTCACGGCAGTCGTGCAACGCCCCTGGGTATCGGCTATAATCCTGCGATTTAAGTCATATTTGTTTTTAGCAGATGCTCTGTCTCTAAATGGTGCTAAATGAGTCTTTGATGGCCGTGTTTAATTCATAGCAGCTTTGCACAAACAGAGATCGCACAGAGCGGCGCCATGAAAGATTAAACAGTGCTAATTTTGTTTGATAATCACACATAACTGTGCTTCCGTCTCAGGCGGTCAGGAGGACAGGGGGTTCGGGCAGGGCTGCTGAAGGAGATCTGTTCCAGACGTGTTCATCTCAGCTGTCTGCACGAGTATGCGCTCTGGTGGGATTTGCATAAGTACATGCAGAGAGGACGCAGTCACTGTTAAAAGCACACTTAGATCAAACCAAATAGCTGGAGGCAAGATTGTAATTAGATCAGCCTGCGGCAGTTAAGAACTTCTTTATGAAAACATGCGGCCAAAGTCATTTTTCATTCTTTTACAGGAATTGAAATCAGCCTCAGAGAGTGTTCGGAAGAAAAAAAAAATATCTTAAAGGTGAAACATGTAATTTCAATGCTGCTAGCAACACCAAAAATAATTGTTATACAGTGACTATAGAAATAACTGTTTCATAGCACACTATTGAATAAGCTGCACATTTTCAGTACTACAAGCATTTCATGTTAATTAAAAGTGAATTACTTAGGAGTAGTGGTCTGTAAGTACTACTATATTCTTCTTCTTCTTATTATTATTATTATTATTATAAAGTAATTATACATTGCATTATCTAAAGGTAAACCAGGCCAGGTTCTCTTACTATAAAAAAAAATGCTATTTAAAGGGATAGTTCACCCAAAAATGAAAATTGGATGTCTATCTGCTTACCCCCAGGGCATCCAAGATGTAGGTGATTTTGTTTCTTTAGTAGAACACAATGATTTTTAACTCAAACCGTTGCAGTGTGTCTGTCATATAATGGCAGTCAATGTGCACCAAATCTTTGAGAGTAAAAAAAAAAACATATACAGACAAAACCAAATTAAACCCTGCGCTCGTGACAATACATTGAGGTGTCAAGACACAAATTGATCGATCTGTGCAAGACCCTTTAAAGAGCTGTTTATACCTATAACCATTACAGTTAGTTTTGTTGGTATACATTTATGTGTTTAGATTGATTGTTGTTGAATAATATTTTTGACTTTGAAAAAATTGTTAATTTAGAACCATTTTTTTATAGCACTTTAATATTGAAAATTGAAATTAATAAGGAAAGATTAATATTTCAGAAACTGTTTGCCAGGGTTATGTAACATAATATATTAAAAATGAGGGAAATAAAATCCTGCGCAATTATGGTAGCATGGAATTAGTTTCTTTAGCTCAAATCACGCTTAAAATATAATAATAATAATTATTATTAATTTTAATTTAACTTTTAGCATGTTTTGTGCTTTTGTATTAAAAAAATATATATTTTATTTAATTTTATTATAATTATTAATATTTTTATTTCAGTTTTGGTTTTAATAATTTTAGTACTCCAGCTTACACTTATTTAACTTTTTTTTCCTCCCATTTTTCCTTCTAATATTTATATTTCATTTTATTTTAGCTTTAATTTAATTAGTGATTTAACAGTTTTTGGTTTTAAAGCACTGATTCCCACAGTCAGCATACTATTCAATTGATTTCTCTTTCTTTTTTCTATTGGTGGATCCTCTGCTCCCCCTTATAATGTAGACGCTTTTCAGGAAGCCATCCTAGAAATGGTTTTCTTAGCTATCACTGTCTCTGCACATTAAACCGGGATACAAGAAAGTATTAAATTGCACACTTCACCTTTAACAGTGGGATGTTGATGAGACCTGGATCAAGTGAGCTGTAGTTCCAGCCAAATGAAGAAACGCTAACCCGCGCAGCTAGCAAGATGGAGTCCAAGTACATAGAGATAGACAGATTTCCTCTGTGTGCTCTCACGTCAGCTTGATTCTGATTTGGTGAGGTAATCGCATAGAAATGAACGCAGATTGCGCATAATTGATCCTGCTGGCTGTAATTAAGCACTAACAAGCTACATTGCAAAGGAAGTCCACGCTGCCAATAACACAGTGCCTCAATAAAACATGATACTGGCTGCAGATATGGTGTGTGTGTTTGAGTTTTAGAGAGACTGACAGATGAAAGAAAAGAATAAACATATGCAGTGGGGAATGGCTGGAGTATTGTCTCTGTTTCATGCGGGAAGAGGGGTTTCGGACAGTTTCAGAGTCTTTCATCTTGAACAACATGCTCTGGGGGAGCGAGGGGCATTGTGAATTTTATGTGAAGTATTTCAAAGGCCTCGTACCGCTGCGGCTGATACTTGTCAATTTCAGTGGCTGTGCTGTTCAGAATAGTAAGGAATGGTGACTAATTATTACTCAGTCAGATTCATTTCTCGATCTTAGCATGCGATTCTATTCCTTACTGTTTTTTTTTTTCTCTCAACCCATCAGTCAAAATAAGATTTTACAAAATTACCTGATCAAAAAGGTTATTATAGTTAACTAAAACTAGAACTAATACCATAAAATAAATAATTAAAATACAATAAAAAAAAACAAAATATATATACATAAAATCATTTCAGTTATACTAAAATAACACTACTAAGCAATTATTAAATTATTATTGATATTAAATTATTATCAATATCAATAATAACACTGCTGATTAATTATTACATTATTATAAATATATTAAAGTATCAATAATTAAATTATCATTAATAATAATCATTATTATTATTATTGTAGAAACTGTTTTTCTAATTGCATTTTACAGTTCTTAAATGCTGCTTTTTTAACTGATTTTTTTTATGTAGGTAAGCACAACAATGTATTTGGAGCTTTTTAAACATTTTGCATTTTTTTAAATGAATTATTTATTTTAATAATATAATTATGAAATAATAATGTACTTAAAATGAGCAATTTTTGAATGTATTAAATAAATTGCTCTTAAATAATTTTTATGTCAAGATTTAAGCATTACATTTAAGACTGTAGCATCGAATAACCTTGAGTGCCTCATTTCTTTTTTTAAAACATGCTTCATGCATAAGCAACATATTTTCATTAAAACTTTTTTTTGTAATATTCCATATTCATTAAATCATTTACACTTTTGGTATAAATACAGTGGCTCACATAACAGAATGTTGCTATGCAACAAAAATAATCAGCTGTTGTTCATATTGCAGTTTTACATGTAGCTGAATGCTTATTTGGAATATCACTGCATGTCATTTATTTAAATGAAACTGAAAACATCAAACATCTATAAACATTATTGACTTTATATGTTTGAGTCATGAAGAAGGAAATGTCACCGTATTATGAATCACAGGCCTGAAGTGTTAAATATTCATGGTGAACGCTGTGTGGAAATGAGCGATAAAAAGGTTTGGGGTTCTGCCAAAGCAAATGGAAGAAGAAAAAAGACCAATGGGAGCTCTGTATTAACAGCGGTGGTTTAATGGCGCGAATCTAACGCAGGCCAATTAAAAGGCAGGCCGAGAGCATGGGGGTGGGCCTCCATTCATTTGAGAGGAAATTGAGGTTGAAATTAGGCATTGTGTGACCACGTGGCTTGTACAGAGACTGGACCAGTAGCGGCTTTCATTAACTCTTGGCCAACTCTTAGTGCTGGCAAAGAGATAAAATGGATACAATTGTGCAAATCCAGCAATGGACTCTTCAATTTTAGAAAGTTGTCTGGGTAGGATTTAACCAGCTGTTTGTACGTTTTTGCTTAAACTGAAATGCAAAGTTCACACTATGCACTGCACTTAGTCTTGGTTGCACAACTTAGGCAGAACATAGAGTCATAAGCTAGGTAAACAGTAATGTATAGTCGCATAATATGAGTTTTATCATTAATGACTCAATAGCCGTCTTTAATTATGTGAGCAGAAGTTGTTTTGAAATGCAGCCAATTTCAATTTATCCTTGAGTAAAAAAGTGTTATTTAGACACTAGATTTAAAATTATTGCACACAGAGATGCTCTGTTTAGATCATGTTCTCTCTCTTCAAATATAAACGAATGTAATGTCCAACTTGATCTCATGATAATTTGTATGTATTTTACGTAAAACGTGGTTCTACAAAATGTATATTTACTTAAGTTTTTCCAGACACTACTATTCTTGTTGTTTTTCATTGTCATTCCAATGGCCTTATTTTTTAAATTGCATTAGTAAATAGTTTAATCATTTACTTAATATGAAATTATAACATTTCATTCTGTTCTGTGTGATTTCTGCTGCCAGTTCGTTTCCAAGAATAGGTTTAGATAATGTTATCACGACTATACTTTAAACCCTTAAAATAAATAACATTTCTGCAATCATTTAATCATTCTATTAACTTAATTTGCCGTGGTGGGACACAAAAGGCATTTTCTCTGACATGCTGTGACTAACAATAGAACCATAAAATACACCAAATATGCATCATAATTACAAAATAAAACAAATTTTATTTGTGCACTGTAATACATATGATTTGCGAGGACCAGACCCAAATTCAAGCCTCTATCCGGCGATCTTCATTTCCATCCCGAGCAGCGAGTCCAGCAGAAACAGCAATAGACCGCGCTGAAGTGTATTTTACAAATTCAAATATTGCCGCATTAAGAAACGATCGAACACTCTTTCATATTCGCTATAAAATGGGTAGGTTTAGGTTTGGGGTAATCTAAGGAGGCTAAAAATCTAAATTGCGTATTAATAAAATGATAAAAGGCTTTGATGCAAATATCTTAATGAAATAAAAGATACATAAATATTTTAAGTTTTTAGCTAAAAATATGTAGCTATTTGTACATTTTAAACAATGGAATACGTCTAAATTGTACATTTTGTGCCTGTAAACGTTACGTATAAATACCTATGTATAAACAATGAGACCAGGCTGTAATGTCATATAATTTTTGATGCAATTCAGTCAATCCGCTATTTCAATCGTTAATCCTGGTCAGAAGCTTCTGTAACTATTTACTTTATAAAGTAGAGCTACATTTCAATATTCAAAGGTATGTAGTGCACTACTGTAAGTTCTAACTTAGTTCCCCTTTATGTCAAAACTAATGCAGTTTCAATCTGCATTTTTGAGTATTGTTTTGTTAGCTTAGGAACATGCTTACCTCAACTCTATTGGTAGTAGGTGACTTGTGAGTGTCAAGTAAGGAGCACTATTTGTGTGTTTATGAGTAAACTCAGATCAGTCACTTTCAGATTCCATTATAATAAGGATACGGCCTTCAAAGGTACTACCTACCTAGGCAGAGAGTAGTAAGGCAGCTGACTTGATTTTGGAACAGACCTAACATGTTAAGCCCCAGAGGGAAACTCCATTCCTCCAGCTGTCGTATGATTCTGGAAGTGACCTTTGGTTAATGTCGCACATCACAGAGTTTAATATCACTCCATGACTATATGCCATGACACAGAAATCTGTTGTTTTTTACTTACTTTCTCTCTTTTACCATTGCTCCAGACCGCATGTGCTCTTATGAAATTCTGAAGCTCCATCAAAGATATTTTTGCTCACGGTAATTATCACATGTTGAGAAGAAGAGGAGGACTAATCATCTGGAAGGAAAGAAAAGAAAATGGTTGTAGAGGAGCTATAGCTGAAGGCTACAAAGGAGCAGGACTGCAGAAATAGACTGATTGTCTCAAAAATGCCCTCTAACCTCTTCAATTAAAAATTAAGTTAATTTTTACAGGCTTTTTCCTGATTTTGTAATAGAGCTGACCCTGTGTCTTGTCAAACGAATCTACTGATAAAGTGTGTTCCATGAGCTCATTAGTAAGACCTGGGGAAGTTTGAGTAACTACATGAATCTAATCACCTGTCAATGTGTTGCAACTATTGCAAAAGGAATTCCTGTACAAAGATAATGTTATTGTCATTTGTTAAGTGTCTATACTTTACAACCCAGGCTCATGAAAATATGTGTCTCTATATATAACACCGTAATTATGTACCTTACTTCGTTTTGCAGCAGTTGCGAAGTGAAATGTCTAGCGAGTGGCACTAAAACACACGTTTAATACCTGACCGTGGCACGTTGGTTGGTTCAGGCACGTATTGCTTTGTTTTTATTAGGGTGCTTGAGGTACGTATTGTGGCTGTTCAGAATTCTAATATCCGGGGAGTGTCGCTAAAGGTTAATGCTCTATCGTGTTGGAAATATCCCCCACACCAAACCCAACCCTAAACCTACCCAATAGTGTTAAAAAATGCAAAAGTGATATAAAAACACAATAGCTTATGCAGCCGTGCTATTTTAACTTCCTTATGTGGATTTGAGCTGTTTTGTTGAGCTGTAGTTTTATGGGGATCATGCCGGAGCTCTTCATCACTCAAATGCAAAGCCCTATCGCGTGAGCTATTGAGCAAACCTACTGAATTAGAAAACTCATGCATATGAATCTATATATGTGACAACAATCTTCAAACGTTTTAGTTTTCAAATCACACAGGATGTTAAAATAGTTTTGAAGTCATTGTTCGAAAAATAGGCTTTATTAATCAAAGCTCTGTACCTGTAAATCATACTTTGTGTGAAAAAGAATAAATGTCAAAATTTTTGTATTCAGTTTTGCAGAAGTGTATATAGAGGGAAGTATTTCCAATGAGCCTATTTTGATACTGTTTGATGCAGTATGTTCATATGCAATAGGAAGGTTTCACCAGTAAAATCTTTAATGTTTAATGACTAGGACAAGATAATATTCAGAAAATGCAACTTGAAAAGGATCTGAATTTTAATTGAAGTAAAAGTACAGCTTGTGGTATAGTGCATCATGTGGAATTTCACATTGTATTTTAAGGGAATCTTTCTGTACAAACATCTTCTTAGCGTAAAAAAATCTGGAATAATGTTCAGAATCCTAAACGTTGTGAGCATCTGCTGAATGTTGTTCATCACAAAATGTTTTCATGCTGTATTGCAGACATAGACATTGGATCTCAGCAATGTCAATGTACATGTCCAATCATGACTACAGTGTAACTATATATATGTGTATATATATATATATATATATATATATATATATTTTTTTTTTTTTTTTTTTTTCAAATTCATGAGTCATTCAGAAAAGTTCTGTGCAGCTGAAATAATGTGAATGAAAGAAAATATGCATTGCCAGATTTATACTGCTTGTGATGTCATAAATGAACATAAAGCAAAGTTTTTTTTAATACAATGTTTAAAACAGAACAGACTTTTCAGACGATGCACTTTTTTCCCATAAGTGGCAAGAAATTTTGCTCGTCAGCAGATTATTTTACTTAATCCTTTCCTGTCCAATGTCAGATGTTAGATCAGATGTTTCAGAACTGGCCTGTATGCTAATAGGGTAGTTAGCAGAAACTGCACACCTCTTATGTAGCTGGCCACCCTACCCCCAAACCTACTGTTCACATAGCGGTAAGGTACAAGAGGGAAATAAAGCTCTTGGGCAAATGATCGCATCAGTCAGGTAGCAGGCTCACAGCAGATCTGGAAATAGCCGAGCTCTTGTCAGACAGACAGCAGCTGGCCGGGGAGATGGACATGCCCTCAGGCTGCAGGTAGTGTTTAACAAGCTCCAGTATAATGAAGCCATGTGTGTCATTTGCTTACACTTTCTCTCGACATACACAAACTCATACCCTCAGTTTGCCTCTGCTTGTTCCTGCTATGCCTTTTCTTTAAAGGTGAAGTGAATAATTTTTGGACTATTAGAAACAAACAAAAGAAGTGCAAAAATAACTGTTTCCAAACAGGTTTCCAAAGCACTCCAACATCTGTCATTCGTTGGTTGAATAAATAGTCCCACCATAAAAAATCATGACATTGGTTATGTCACACTGGCTACATTTACATGCAACCAAATAATCCGTTTGTAATCGGATTGACGGCTCAATCGGACTGAAATGTAAACACCTTAATCGATCCGACTGAGCTCGATCCAAATTAAAATTTCAACAGGATTGAACGGGGTTGGTTTATTCCTTTTCTAATACATTTGAGAGTGCACGTAAACTCTTGATTGCACATGCGCAGTTACTTCAGTTTCGGTTTTCAGTCCAATGACGTAGAAATAGCGCTAAGATGTGCGGAATGAGCGGTTCTTCCTTTTGAATAAAGTCTTGTATAAATGCGTGTCCTGTCATTGTAAAACTCTCCTTTCGTTGGCATCTGTGAAGTGGAGCAGGACAATGTCTCATCTGTCCTTGTTTCATCCACAGACAACTGGTTTTGGGTGCAAGGAGGGGCATTTTTACTGTGGGATAAATATAAGCAGCACAACATAGCACCAAGTTATGACCTGAACTGACCTGAAATGGGTAAATATTAATTCTGCTGTTTAAAACAAATAAAGAAACCGTGTAGGAGAATGGTCATTATGTACAAACAGCAGGAAACTCTTTATATGTGTGAAGTGCGCGTGTCAAAAAATCAATTCTGATTTGAAGCTTGTGACATATAAATGCACACATCAACCTGATCGCTTTATTTAGGGTTCATGTAAACACTACATTCAGATTCATCAACTGGCATAGATTCAAAAGTTGTGCATGGGAAACATAGCCGCTAGTATGTGTAAAAATGGCCATGAAGAAGAGTTCAATATGTTTTAATTATCCAAATAACAGGGCAAAATCCACACACTAGCACAAACTGGCAAGATCGGACAACCAACAGAGCCAAGAGGGGAGAATAAGTACACGGAAAGTAACCACATAATTGATTAAGGGCAGATGAAACAAATCAAATTAAGACACACAAGGAGAAAATTAGGTCATAAGACACAGAAACAACAATACCGTGACAAGTTAAGCCAGTGTCGCTACTGGGCCGGGGTGCGATTCCCGAACAGTGTCATAACTCACTGCTTAACCACTGTAGTATGATGCAGCGTAGGGTGAACAAGCTAGTTGTGATGTTGTAAAATAAATAAATTAAAATAAAAAAGACAAATGAGAAAAAATTATATTTCAATGCTTTTTGCATGCTCTTGGATAACTTTTAAGTTCCCTCAAGAAACGTTGCACTCACTTGTAAAACTTTTCTGGTGGGAGGTGAGATGTAAAACTATATTTCAGTGCTTTTGCCACACTGTAAAATCCAATAGTTTACAGTACTTAGATGTAGTTATCTTTACTTAGTTGCTATACTTACTAGGTTTTAAATTACAGCTACTTTCAAGGCAAGCAAAACTATTTATTTACTGCTTCGAGTAACGCTTACTTAAAATAGGAAGGAACCAACAACATTAATAAACCTTTTAGAGGCAGCAGTGTACTAAAATGTTGGTAATGTGCAAAATACTACTTAATAATAACTAACTGCTATTTAAATGATTCAAGATCACAAATAATGTCAGATTATTATAGTTCACTTACACAAGCAACAGAAAGACATATTTTTTTTTAATCATCCAGTATGTAATTGGCATAGGCTTTACTCCCATATACATGCATCATGCACACATCCCAAACACATAACTTTGCAATGCTGATTGTGAATGTTTGTTGGAACTATGGTTTCAGGAAATGCTGAGTTGTTGAAATATGTTTGTTAATTACACTACTTGTTATTATATTTGGCTAATGATACTTTTAGGACACGTACCCCAGGCAGGAAGCTGGTGCTGTGGAGCCACAGTGTTTACACTTAGTTGTTCCTGCATGTGATGCTGGGGTAGGACAAAGAGCCACACATGCTTTTGTAGTGACGTTTTGATGTGTGCATGTGAGCTTTATGGGGGTTACAATGACATTAGCTGTCAGCGTGTCTCTCTAATAATGACGAATGGAGCTTATTACATCAGTGTTAATTTCCCCTCCACAGATTGGTCTCAGATGCTGATACTTATCTGGCACTGATCGAATTGTATGAGTGTAATCACTGAGAACAGACCCTATTAAAATCCGGGGCCTGTGCATCTGATATCAACTCTTGCGGGAGGTCTGATTAGTCATCATGTAGTCTACCTGCTGACATGTCACTATTCACAAACTCTTCAAAAATGTTGTGCCAACATTTTCTGGAAAACAAATTATGTGTACAGATCTACTGCACCACCTTGCCCAATACAGTATTTTTGCCATACATTAAAGGGGTCATCGGATGCCCATTTTCCACAATTTGATATGATTCTTTAGGGTCTTAATATTATTAATTTAAAGTCTATAACATGCTTTGGTTAAAATTTCTCAGTAATAGTGTAAAAAACTCTTTTTACCTTGTCAAAATCAGCCCTTTTTAGATTGAGCCATTCTGTTGCATGTTCCTTTAAATGTTAATGAGCTCTGCTCGCCCTGCCCCTCTCTGCCGGGGAGGTTGGGGGGTCTTTGGGTGACCAGCTGTAATGTTTACTTTAGCCACATTTAGGCAATTTGCAAAGATGCATACAAAAACCCTTATACTCACTTCTACTGTAGGTGAAGCTGCATCACAAATGATTTGCATGAACATAGACACATTTATGTAGATCGGGGATCTGTGTTTTCTCTTCAAAAACAAAAGTAACGCAGGGCTGCCAACTTTTGAGTTCAGCTTGGAGTGAGAATTCCCACAGCAGTCCCTGTAGGGGGGTCCGGGGGCATGCTTCCCCGTAAGAAAACTTTGTACATTTTAGAGTTAAATTCATATATCTGGTGCACTTTGAGAGTTCATAATTAAGAGTTCCAATACAGTTTCAGTGTCCAAACTAAACAAAGAAAAAAGCTAGTGAATTGACTTTATCTTGACGTTTAAAGGGGACTCAATCCTCTTTTTAGTTGTGATATGGTGTCTCAGTCTATAATATTCTCACACTGGTATATTTAGAAACCAAACTAATTAGAATGTAATGATAATAATAATTTTATATTATTATTCTTACGACAGAAATATTGGAAAACAATTCTGCAAAATAAATGAAAATGAGTATTTCACAGGTTACTTACTTTAATTACTTTTCAGTTACGTTTGTCATTTCTACACTTGCAAGCAGGGCCTAACACTTTTTTGCCACATCTGGCATTTTAATCATGATAAAAACTAAATTTTTTTGGCCATTTGAGAAAATTTACCAGCCATAAATATTTTTTCTGGCCATGAAACTGTTTTTGCAGTTGCTGCTACTACAAAAACTAAACCTTTTTAATAAAAATGAATAAATAAATACATTGAAAATTAGAACTAAACACTGCATTTTAATCACGATACAAACAAAGATGCTACACACATGTAGTATGAGCAGCTTTTTAATTTTAAACATTTGAAGCAAAAACAGAATGGTCTGACTTCAGCATTGTGAAATTATTTGTTATTGTTTTTCATATGTATAAGAAAATGTCATACTGTGTTTTTATTATAAAATTATGTAAAATAACCGTTGCAGTGCTGCAAAACTATTAACTTTTTACACAACAAGAATGGCAATGTACAGTGAAAGAATTGCAAGATTTATGCATTATGCTTTTATAAATAATTGCAATCGCATTTAAAAATAGATATTTTTGACACGAAAATTCTAATATTTTTCTGTTAATCTGTTAGTCTGCTGTTCTGAAAAATTATATTTTTCTCCCATTCGAAAATGAATCTTTCATTCATGAGGGATTTATCACTCCCGAAACTTTGCTTCTTGCTTCCTTAGCAGGACGAAAAGAAAACTTTTATTCAAATTCTGAACGGATTATATGTAGCCTAGGAGTGCGCAGTATAGCGATTGATAAAGTCCCTTTATTAGTAATAGGACTAGTAAATGTACAGGGAAAAACCTGGCCTTTGGAGGTGAGTGAATTCACAACGCAATAGCCAATCACAGATGTTCAAGATCAACAGATATGTCTGTGATTGGCTACATTGCTCAACGCTACGAGAACACGTTGTCTTCTGGCGATTTCCAGAGCACAAACACAAATACGCTCTGGAGCCTTTACCAAATCTGTTTAGCCAATATCTTATTATTACAGTTTTAACTGAGGGTGCTTTTGACTGCATGAGAAAATGGATGTGTGGCGTGAGCGTGTGAAAAGTGTCAATTGCGTGAGTCTCACGCTGAATGCGTGAGAGTTGGCAGCCCTGATTGCGTCTTCAGCAGCTCAGATGTCGGGAGTAAATGAGGACTGCTATGTTCATTATTACATCCAACAACAGAACACCTCAATCGCCTCAAAGAAGCTGAGAATGACCTGGTTTGAAAAAGGGTATATTTCTTTTAAAGATAAAAAAAATTAAATACCACTAGGTGGACGGTCCGTGTACGTTTTATTCATTTCATTTTCAAATTGAAACGAAATACGCAGAAATAAGAAAACGGCTCATTTATTCGTTTTTTTTATTTGTTCAGAAAACGAAAAAAAACGAGATTTTGGCTCGATTTTTCGTTTTTTGGTTCACGGGTAGAAAACAGATAAACGACTTCAAAATTCGTTTTCCACATGTGGGCGGTAACGAGACGCCCCTTTACGCCGATTGGTCAACCAAATCTGGACCGGTGACGCCATCCATTGTTCGTTCAACAAAATAAAAGACCATTATTTATTTAATTTCATTATTTTGTAGTCTTTAAAACAACAAACATACAAGTGCAATAACATTAATTACATTAAAATATAATATAATATAACTAAAAATATTATAATAATAATAAAATTGGAAAAGAAATTAGAAAATCACATGTACAAGAAGTACAAATAGTTACAAATTATTCAAACTTTAGATTTACAGCTTTAAAATAATTTACAGCTTGTGTCACGTTATTTCTTGATTCTTTTAACCATTGTGGCTGTTTCTATTAAAATGAGAGTCAACAAGATGATAGTCCTCTGACTGGACTTTCTTCTGTTCAACCTAACTCTTTTCACAAATATTTATTTCAGCAAAGAAGAACAGATCAATGTTCAGTCAAGCGTAAATGCACTGCAGTCATAACTTTTCTTTTAGATATTATACTCAGTTTTGGACAAGCGATGGTACTGTAAGTGCAAATACTGTAATGCAAATCGACTGAAGGTACCGAGAGTGGAGAATTAAATTTTTACTGTACTGTATATCATAGCCACAGGAACGTTTCATTTTGCCAGGATTTAAGTTAGTATAAGCGTGCACAGCCTTGATGCTTAAAGGTTGTATCAGCGATTTCTAGCCTGAAACATAAAGTGTAAAATTCAGCTGATCTTTCATCACGATCCGCTCGCTGCCTGCCCCATAAATTGTCTGTGAAAAAAACGCGTCTCTCTGGTCAGCCTAGGGTCCGAGATATGCCAAAAAAACAATCGGCACTACCAACCATTCCACAGCAAAAACAAACATTGTTCCAACCAATCAGCGTCAGGGGTTTGGTGTTGTGGACTTTCGCTCCGCCTCCCTCACATCCCTGCACCAGTAGGAAAGTCCACAACACCAAACCCCTGACGCTGATTGGTTGGAACACGGTTTGTTTATCTGTGGAATAGTTGATAGCGCCGATTGTTTTTTTGGCATATCTCGGAACCTAGGCTGACCAGAGAGGTTTTTTCACAGACAATTTATGGGGCAGGCAGCGAGCGGATCGTGAATAAAGGTCAGCTGAATTTGACACTTTATGTTTTAGGCTAGAAATCGCTGATACAACCTTTAAGTAAAATGTTGATATCAGCTAGATAAAAAATAATGCTTTAAAAAGTAGCTTTTCATGGTGTTCGGTCATTTAACGATTAAATTACTTGCCCACCGCCCCACCGTCGTTTTTTATTAAAATATTATATAGAAATAATTTTTATAGAAATAATATCTAGGTAGTTCAGCGGGACAACAGACAATCGTCTGCTTCATATACATCACGAGCAACAGCGCACTGATCCAGCGAGATGATTGACAGGACAATAGCGGAGGCAGAAGCACAAGAGCGCAAAGTGAACTTTTGTTCAATAAAAAAAAATATAGGTGCCTGAAGGTAATATACATATACCGATATAGCCACAGTCAGGAACGTTTTATTTTGCTGAGATTTAAGTTAAATGTGCACAGATAATTAATGACACTTAATTGGTCACCTGCTGGGTGGGCCCAGGGAAATCAAATATTAGGCTAGAGTTTAAAAAATGTAAAAGAAAAAAAAAAAAAAAACTGTCATTTTATACTGTATTATATATTTACACTGGATCACCAACATTTTTTAATCTACAATAAAAAAAATCTATCTATCTATCTATCTATCTATCTATCTATCTATCTATCTATCTATCTATCTATCTATCTATCTATCTATATTAATCGTCGTGTCAATCATCTCGCTGAATCACTCGTCTCTTGCGCTGTTGCTCGTGCTGTATGAAGCGGACGATTGTATTGTATAACTACAATGATATTATTTCTATATAAATTATGTCTTTATAACATTGGTGGACAATTAATTTAATCGGTGGATGGCCGAACACCGTGAAACACCGACTTTTTTATCTAGCTAATATCAACATTTTACTTAAGCATCAAGGCTGTGCACACTTACAGTATAATAACTTAAATCCTGGCGAAATGAAACGTTCCTGTGGCTACGATATACAGTACAGTAAAAATTTAATTCTCCACCCTCGGTACCTTCAGCCTGTTTGCATAACAGTATTTGCACTTACCATCGCTTGTCCAAAACTGAGCATAATGTCTAAAAGAAAAGTTATGACTGCTGTGCATTTACACTTGACTGAACATTGATCTGTTCTTCTTTGCGCTGTCTGGGTACCGCAGATACTCAGATTATAAACCATACAGCAAAATAAAACATGCTGGGTGCAGATTAATAGCTATGAAATAAATATTTCTGTGAAACGAGTTAGGCTGAACAGAAGAAAGCCATAATTTTGTTGAAAAAAAATATATATATCATATTTTTACATCTTACAATAAACAAAGCGGCACAAGCTTTAAATTATTTGAAAGCTTAAAATGTTTTGTTTGTATAATTTGTAACTATTTGTACACATATGTACATGCGATTTTCTTATTGCTTTTTCTATTTTATTATTTTTAAGTGTCTTATTTTATGTCGCCTCTGGCTTGCTTAGTTGGGGACACTTTCCAGCGATATCGTATACTATTTGAACTGAACTGGATGATGATATCACTGAATTCATTGATGAACTGCCTTTAACTGAAAATTGATTGTTTACAATAATGCGTTGCTTACACACTATTGTGCTGTTTAAATACTGTGCAGTTGCTTTGACACAATCTGTATTGTTAAAAGCGCTATATAAATAAAGGTGACTTGACTTGACTTATATTTTGATACAATTAATGTTATTTCCCTTGTTTGTTCGTTGTTTTAAAGACTGCAATTAGAATGAAAATAAAGAATGAAAATAAATAAATAATGGTCTTTTTAAAAATAATGGTCTTTTATTTTGTTGAATGATCAATGGATGGCGTCACCGGTCCAGATTTGGTTGGCGTAAAGGGCGTCTCGTGACCGCCCACATGTGGAAAACGAATTTTGAAGTCGTTTATCCGTTTTCTACCCGTGAACCAAAAAACGAAAAAATCGAGCCAAAATCTTGTTTTTTCGTTTTCTGAACAAATGAAAAAACGAATAAATGAGCCGTTTTCTCATTTCTGCTTATTTCGTTGCAAATTGAAAATGAAATAAATAAAACGTACACGGACCATGGACTTTTATCATTGTAGAGTGGTTGTGTTCACTCACCGCCGATTCTAAAAGAATTCAACTTCAGTTTGATTTAATTAAAATAAAACATGACATTGTCTCAAAAAATGTATGAATGTTGCATAAATGCACGAATCTTGAGTCAGCACTGGTTATTTGTGGAGTATAGCAGATACGTTTTCTTTTAGCATATGCTATCTTCCGCTAAATGCCAACGCTTAGCACAGCAGAATATCCTCTTGTCTCTTAACGCATTCGAGAGGACCCGGTTCACTAATTGAACTCATTTGATATAAATGTGTTAATTGCTCTAGTTGAGCAAGCGCTGTAATTGGGTCATGATTGCTCTTGCTCTCCTCTTCAGCTTGCACACTTCCGCTAATAATATCAATGAAACTATCATGAGAGCTGTGCTACCGAACACAGCTTTTTTATCGAATCACTATAAATACTGTCTTTACTGTGTACTGTTTTATGAACAAGATTCTGGGATATCTAAATTCTTAATGATACATTATAATCAACTTTTGTCTCTACATTTGAACTTTCATTAGGCATTTTGATTTGTGTGAAATTCATTCTGTGTGTGCTTTTGAAATACTAGCCCACAGAAGTGTGTAGTAATCCACTGGATTTGAAATGAATTTCAATGCTCCTGCATATTCCCCACTTTCCCAGCATGCAACAGAAATCTCCTGTTGTCAGTGCAGAGACGACAGGCCTCTGAATTCATATTATCAGTCTTTGAAAGAGACATACACTGCTTTCTCAACTCAGACACCCTGCTGAGTTAGAACAGTTGAATTGTGCAAGCACAAGTTCTTCTGGCAATGCTTTGCACAGGTCCAGATCTGCATTGCAAAGATGTCAGTATTTAATTAATAGGCATATTTTGTGTTTATTCTGATATACTGCAGCAGAAATATCAAGGAGTTACTTTTGCATTAAATTAAATTCCACCTGAATTAAGAAAGCAAATTTTTTTTCATGTTGACTAACCCAGCATCCACAGTAAATCATGCACAGAGAATGCAGTATCAGCCTCACTCCAGATGCATGATTATTTCATACAGCACATCATGCACAATGTATTTATCCTTTTGAAATATAGATGAATCATTTCTGTGGCTGCCGGTCATTTTTTGCATGGTTTGCAACAAAATTCAATAATTTATGGAGGAAATATGAGAGGCTGTCTGTTTGCTTGAATGACACAAGACCATGAACGCAACCCAAACAGCAGAGTCATGAAACAGATGCATCATTGAGAGATGTGATGGTTGAAATTGAGGGACTAAGTTTCAGTTTTTTTAACCTCATGTGCTTTTAGTTCATTTATACACCCAGAACATCTAGGGTATTTTTCAATGTCATTTTCCACAAATTTTGGAGATGGTTGTGAAGTGGAAAATGTTATTGTGTTGTGTCTTGGTGTACTGGGGCTGCACTGCAAATGAATTATTCATGCTTACAATTGGAGAAGGGTGCTGAAAAAAGAGTAAAGAGCAAAAAGAATGAAAGACAAAGAAAGGATGATATAAATCAGATGATAAATATTTGTGAATGCAACCTTTTAACCTTTCATTAATGATTTTTTTTACTGTTGAATTTGTAAAATAAAAGATGGACATGTTCTTGATACGTTTTGTGAGTTTTACCTATTTAGTCCTTAAATGACGTCCTGGCACTTGTATTCAAATTCTATGTCCCAGTATGGTTTTGCGTCGGCCGGGTGACAGGAGGGTGTGGTGAGCGGGTTGAGAAATCCAAGTCCAGGGTTAACCAGGAACTCTGACCTTAATCATCCCTGATTAGTGCTCTCATCCCCTGAGGAACAGGCAGTCTGGATCCTGGATTTAACATTGATTAGCTGGGAACATGTTGTCCAGCCTTCTGTCACCCATGTGGAGCATCAGAAGATGTCATTGAAGTTAAATATGTTGTTAGTTGGTCAATTGAGACGATCTTGAATTTAGATTTAGAAATTATTTTGTCTAGCAATTTGTGTGCCTCTTCTAAATTCTTTATTTTATAGGCCTGTTTTTAAAATCCTGATCATGAAAAAACTTTTTTTTTTTTCCCTGCTGATTATGAGTCATTCTTGGTTACACTCTATAAAAACTTTCATTAATAAATCATTAACAAACATTATATAATGCTTAACAGATCATTAGTTAATATATATTAATATAATAATATATGTTCAAATATATTCAAATATACAGGTGCATCTCAATAAATTAGAATGTCATGGAAAAGTTAATTTATTTCAGTAATTCAACTCAAATTGTGAAACTGTATTAAAAAAAATTTAGTGTATTAAAAAATTCAGTGCACTCAGACTGAAGTAGTTTAAGTCTTTGATTCTTTTAATTGTTATAATTATGTTTAATTTGGCTCACATTTAACAAAATAACAATAGCTATTCTATTCTATTCTACCCCCCCCCCCCCACCCCCCTTCTAATTTTAACCTTTTCAAAACAACAGTGCACAGATGCATTTTCCCAGTTTTCCATTTGCACTGCTGGTAGCAGGTCTCAGACGACTGCATGTAAACTAGGAGCTATAACCCCCTCTAGGGTATCAAATCCTGGACTCTCATTTCTAACTAGGTCAATGCTTGCTGTAGCTGCAGACTCTATTTCTCCTTTTCTGTCTGTCTCTCTCTCTCTTTTCAACCCCTGTGCACCACAAGATCCATTTCTCATCTTGTACGCATCAACATCATAGTAATTTGTGTCCATTTATGCAGTCATTTTACTGTACGCAATATAATCCTGAAAAATAAATGAATAAGATTTCAAGAACTAACAATCATAATTGTAACGTTTCTCCGGCTGTGTATGTGTGAACTGTAAGAATGGCTGCAGTTGTTGAAAGCTTTTTTTCCTGTTTCAAGCTCTGGGCGACTGACTGAGCGATTGGCTCAGTTGCAAAACAGTCACGTCCAATTGTTCAATACTCCGCTCCCTCAGGTCTGCCAGCGCTGGCTTCAAAGAGACATCACGTGTGGATTCTCTTATCTTATGAAAGCAATAAATGTTTTACATACATTTGTTTTTGATGGAATATGAAGTCAAATAACATAGTGCAGCATGTTATATGCCTTTAATTGGGGTTAGCGATTCTAACCACAATATTTTGTTCTTTTTTTTCAGGACCAAGATATCTTATTACATCCACGGGGGCCTTGTATATTCAGGATGTGCAGTCAGAGGACGCGGTGAATATTTATCGCTGTACCACGCGGCACCGATACACAGGGGAGACCAGACAGAGCAACAGTGCCCGACTGCTTTTATCAGGTGAGGGGCCTTTGTGTTGCTGTCATGGCTTCACATAAACCTTCTCTCACATATCTATAGATGGATGTCAGCGCTCTGTGATTTGGTCAAAAATTCATATGGCAATTACTTACAAGTTTTGCATTTGAAATTAAAATTTTAATTTGAAAAATACAATTAAGCAATAAGGTACGAGGCTGTTCTACAGTATCATTTGAATATAGTCACAGTAAAAGCATGTCACTCTAAGAAAGCTGTTTATGAACAATCAGCCAATTAAAACATATTTAATATACAGGCTTTTGGGACAGGGCTACACAAAGACTCAAGACTCAAGACGTATGATCTGTATGATCTGCTCATCAGTCAGACTGTGATTGTATGAATTTGTATGAAATTACACACTCATACAATACTAAAATAAATAAATTGGTGTATTTCCACACATGCTTCAGACACCATCTTATTGTAACATGGAGTCAGAGACATTCGGATCCATCTGCAAGGCTTTATTAAGAATCGTCAACAGGCAGGAATAATCACCAGAAAACAGGAACAACGTAGGTAATCCGGGAAACAGTTCAATAGACAGGCAATGGTCGCAATGGCAGGCAGCAGGAATCGTCAACGGGGTACGCAGTCCAGAATCATACACAGAAAATCCAACACAGAGATAAACGCTCAGAATTACGATCATAGGGAACAATAAGACTTCGCAAAGAACAAGAGAAAGTCCGCGCCTTATAAAGGCGATAACTAATGGGATGATGAGCCACAGCTGAGACGGAAAAGTACTGGGTCCGTGTGAGAAAAGAGTCCGGGCGGAACTAATATTCGGGTGAAGGTTCCCGCTGTGTTCGGTCGGAAAGGGCCACGGAGGCGCTATTGGTGACAGAGCCCCTCCCCTGCGAACGGCTCCCGACGTGAGCTCCTCCTCGGCGCCGAGGTCTACCACGGGGACGAGGAGCGGGTTTCTCTGGGTGTTCCCGGTGGAATGTAGCAGTAAGTTGTGGGTCGAGCATGTCCTTAGAATTGACCCAAGACCGCTCCTCGGGGCCGTATCCCTTCCAGTCCACGAGATACTGGAGGACCCCGCCTCGGCGCCGAGAGTCCAAGATCTGGTTGATCTGATAAATGCTCTCGTCTGCGTCCATTAGGGGAGGAGTCTCTGCCGGAGCGGCCTCGTCCTGGTCCCCCTCTCCTCCCGGTTCCACAGCGGGCTTGAGCAGGGAAACATGAAAAGTGGGTGAGATGCGGTAATGAGATGGGAGATCTAAACGGAGAGTGGAGTGATTTGTCTAAGGATTTTGAACGGACCCACGTACCTTGGGCTAAGCTTTCTGCAGGGGAGTCGGAGTCTCAGGTCCCGGGTGGAGAGCCAGACCCACTGTCCGACCTGGTATGGGGGAGCGGCTCTCCGGAGGCGATTGGCTTGGCGGGTAACTCGTTGGATAGCCTGTCGTAGGTTGGTGTGCGCTAGATCCCAGGTGGCTTCGCTCCTCCGTAGCCAGGTGTCCACTGCGGGGAGGTTAGTAGGTTCCCCGGACCACGGGAATAGTGGAGGTTGGAAGCCTAACACACATTGGAATGGGGTAAGTTGGGTGGAGGGCTTCTTGAGGGAATTCTGGGCGTATTCTGCCCACATGAGGTATTCGCTCCAGTCCTCCTGATGGAGGTGACAGTAAGCTCGTAGGAAGCGGGAGAGTTCCTGGTTCAGCCTCTCCACTTGTCCATTGGATTGCGGGTGGTACCCTGACGTGAGGCTGACGTTGACATTTAACTGAGACCAGAGGGACCTCCACACACGGGACGTGAATTGGGGTCCTCGATCCGAGACTATGTCTTCGGGCAAACCATAAAATCTGAAGACCTGGTTGAGCAAGGCTTGATCAGTCTCCCATGCAGTGGGAAGTTTAGGAAGCGGAATAAGGCGGCATGACTTGGAGAACCGGTCAATGATGGTGAGAATCACGGTGTTGTGGTGAGAAGGTGGTAAGTCGGTCATGAAGTCGACGGCCAGGTGGGACCATGGTCTCTCCGGGATGGGGAGAGGCTGGAGCAGACCGGCAGGGCGCTGGCGTAGGGATTTGGTTTGGTTGCATGTGACACACTCCTTGACGAAGGTTAGAATCTGTTGAGTCATGGAAGGCCACCAGAACTTATTGAGAACGAGTTCCCTGGTCGCCTGGACGCCGGGGTGGCCGGCGCTGGGATTTTCGTGGATCAGTGTCAATACTCGATGCCGTAGGGGAGCGGGGACGTAGGCCAGTCCAGGAGGGCATTCCGGAGGAGCAGGATCTGTTTCTAGGGCCTCAGTGATCTCGGCCATGATGTCCCATTGCACGGGGGAGACGATCTGGGAGATGGGAATGATGGTGGCCGGAGAGGTATCTGATTGGGATAAGTCGTATTGGCGGGAGAGTGCGTCCGCCTTACCGTTCTTGGACCCGGGCCGATAGGTTATGGTGAAGAGAAACCTGGAGAAGAATAACGACCATCTGGCCTGGCGGGCATTGAGACGTCTGGCGGTTCTCAAGTACTCCAAGTTCTTGTGGTCGGTTAGAATGAGAAAGGGTATGGTCGAGCCCTCCAACCAGTGTCTCCATTCCTCCAGGGCCGCTTTCATGGCCAACAGTTCTCTGTCCCCGACGTCATAATTACGTTCCGCGGGATTGAGTTTGCGGGAGTAGTAGGCACACGGGTACAATTTCTCTGGGGTTCCCTGGCGTTGTGACAGTATTGCTTCGATGCCTGTGCTGGAGGCGTCCACCTCCACAGTGAATTGACGTTGGGGGTCTGGGTGTTTCAAGATGGGAGCCGAGGTGAAACGAGTCTTCAGATCCTGGAACGCTTTCTCGCAGAGCGTAGACCATGCCAGCCTGTTGGATCCACCTCCACTGCGAGTGAGGGAAGTTAGGGGAGCTGCCACTTGACTGAAACCCCGGATGAATCTTCGACAGAAGTTGGCAAACCCCAGGAAACGTTGGAGGTCTTTGACGGTTTGGGGACGGGGCCAGTGTAGCACGGCGGAAACCTTGTTGTCATCCATTGTGACTCCCTCAGCAGAGATGATGTATCCTAGGAAGGAGACGGTGGAGAGGTGGAAGGCACACTTAGGGAGTTTGGCGTACAGCTGATTCTGGACTAGTCTTTGGAGCACAGCCCGTACGTGTTGGACGTGTTCGGACAGGGTGTTGGAGTAGATCAGTATGTCGTCAATGTAGACTATGACGCACTTGTTGAGCATATCTCGGAACACATCGTTGATAAGGGCCTGAAAGACAGAGGGACTGTTGGACAGACCGAAGGGCATGACCAGATATTCATAGTGGCCAGTCGTTGTGGAGAAGGCCGTCTTCCACTCGTCACCTGCCCGGATGCGAATGAGATTGTAGGCGCATCTCAGGTCGAGCTTGGTAAAGATACGGGCAGTGCGGAGTTGTTCCAGGGCTGAGGGTACCAAGGGTAGGGGATAACGGTACTTGGTTGTCACTTCGTTGAGGGCTCGGTAGTCGATGCAGGGACGTAAGGATCCGTCCTTCTTTTTTACGAAGAAGAAGCCCGCCGAGGTAGGTGAGGTGGAGGGTCGGATGAACCCCTTGGCGAGTTCCTCGTCGATGTATTGCTGCATGCTCAGAGTCTCGGGTTGGGACAGGGGGTATACACGACCCTTGGGGAGCGTGGCTCCAGGTAAGAGCTCGATGGCACAATCCGTGTCCCGATGAGGTGGAAGCTGGGTGGCCCGGGACTTGCTGAATGCAGATTGGAAATCCCAGTAAACCTCGGGAAGGCCCTGCGGGGGTTGACTTTCAGGTTGGGGAACTGGGACCACGTGATGGTTCCTCTGTGGGGACTTGAGGCACCTCTGGAGACAAGATTGGGACCACTGGATGATGTCCTGATCCTTCCAGGAAATTTGTGGATCGTGGAGAGTGAGCCAGGGGTGGCCAAGAATAATGGCGTGGTGAGGTGATTGGGTGACGTGGAGCTGGATGGTCTTGGTGTGCAGGGAGCTGGTGATCAGTGTGATGGCCTCAGTGATGTGGTAGATCTTTCCAGCACCTAGTGGTCTTCCATCCAGGGCTGCCACCGCCATAGGAGGGTCACATGGAACAAGAGATATGCGATGGCGATTAGCAAAGTCTTGGTCAATAAAGTTACCGGCCGCCCCTGAGTCAATAAAGGCTTTAGTCTTGATGTGGCGGCCGTGGACGATCAAGCACACATCCAACAAGAGAGAGGGTGACAAGGAAGTGTGGCTTACCCGAGTGCTGGTGGTTCTTGGAGGACGAGCAGAACATTGAGCTCGGAAGTGACCAGACTGACCACAGTAGAGGCATAGACGATTTCTCATCCTTCTCTCGCGCTCCTCATCAGAGAGGCGGGAAAATCCCACTTGCATGGGCTCCTCCAGGGCGTGAGCCGAAGACTGGGGTGAGGCGAGAGGTAATCGTGGTTGGCGACTCCTGCGAGAGCGGAGCAGATGGTCCAGTTTGATCGCCATCTCCATATACTCCTCCAAAGTCTTGTTCTCATCCCGACAAGCGAGCTCAGCCTGCAGGTCCGTGCGAAGCCCTCGGCGGAACATGGCCTTAAGGGGTTTTCCTTCCCAGCCCGCCTGGGCTGGTAGCGTGCGAAACGTGAGAGCGTAATCCGCAGCGGTGGAAGATCCCTGGCGAAGGTTTAATAGTTCCTCCTCCGCCTCCTTGCCATCCTCAGCGTGATCAAACACCTCCCGGAATTTGGTGAGAAAGTGCTGATACGACGGGAAAACCATCTGTTGGCCCTCCCACAAGGCCGTTGCCCAGCTCAAGGCCTTGCCGGTGAGAAGGGTGGAGACGAGGGAAACCTTGCCATCCTCCATCACAGAGCCCGGCGGCAGCGAGTTCACATAGATGGCACACTGCATAAGAAAGCCCCTGCACTTGCCTGGAGAGCCGTCATACTTCTCTGGAAGTGCCAGGCGGGGTGCGTGCATTCCCGTGGTGAAGGCCGCGGGAGGCGGCGCGGTGGGGGATGCAGTGGGAGGATTCGATGTAGTGGGGTCTTGTTGCACAGCCTGGGTGAGCGACCGCATAGACCGCACCAACTCCTCGGTCATGGCGGTCAGCCGATCCAATTGTTGGTGATGCACAGTCAACAGAGAGGCTTGCCGTGTCACTTCAGTCACCACTTGATTTAAAGCCGCTGGATCCTGAGGTGGCGAAGTCTTCTGTAACATGGAGTCAGAGACATTCGGATCCATCTGCAAGGCTTTATTAAGAATCGTCAACAGGCAGGAATAATCACCAGAAAACAGGAACAACGTAGGTAATCCGGGAAACAGTTCAATAGACAGGCAATGGTCGCAATGGCAGGCAGCAGGAATCGTCAACGGGGTACACAGTCCAGAATCATACACAGAAAATCCAACACAGAGATAAACGCTCAGAATTACGACCATAACGATAAGACGATAAGACTTCGCAAAGAACAAGAGAAAGTCCGCGCCTTATAAAGGCGATAACTAATGGGATGATGAGCCACAGCTGAGATGGAAAAGTACTGGGTCCGTGTGAGAAAAGAGTCCGGGCGGAACTAATATTCGGGTGAAGGTTCCCGCTGTGTTCGGTCGGAAAGGGCCACGGAGGCGCTATTGGTGACACTTATGCAGAGGCATTCCAATAGTGTCAGCATATATAGTGTCGGTTGTGTGTAAGGAAGACGCAACACAAAGGCAAAATACAATGACAAGTCTTTAATATAATCCACAACAGCTAAATCCAGAGTTTGGAAAATAAACACTGAACTGAAACCAACTTATAAAGATACAATGAACTAATTAAGACACCAGTGAAACAAGGTTATACTATAACTATAATAATGACTAAACGAGGACAGCAAACAGAAACAACTATATATGGGCACATGAGGGAAAAACCAAGCACACAGTCCAACGGGGGTGTGACATTTGCCCCCCCCCCTCGCGCCGCAGAAGAAGAAGAGATGGATGGAGGGAACTAAGGAGGTGGACGTGAGAATAGCACTTGGAAATCAATGTGGGTGGAGGTTCTGGTGGAGAACGGACATCCGGGAGTCCAGGGAGGATCAGATTGAGGGAGGAGCCAGGGAGGACACAAAAGGGACATAGAGCAAGACGAGCCAGGCGAGACCTAGGTGGTAGCCCTAGCCCTGATGGTAGCCCAAGGTGGAGCCGACGGAGGGAGGAGCCATGGTGGAGCAGCGCCTGATGACTCCAAGGGGCTGACCGACAGAGGCAGAGCAGGTGGAGCCCGAGGCGGAGACAGAGAGCCGATGTTCCCGGGTGACACTGAGGACCCGGAGGGGCAAGGCGGAACCCAAGGCTCTGGCGACTAAGACGGAGGTGGAGATCCATGGCTCAGCCGGAGAAACAGAGGACTGAGGCGGAGCTGGAGGGAGAGAGGAGCCCAATGGAGCAGGTGGGTGAGTCGATGGCAGGTCGACGACCGACCAAGGTGGAGCCGGAGGGATCAGGGAGCCCGGTGGAGCTGGTGGGCTGATGAGGGAGCTGGGAGCTGGGGTGGAGTCGCTGGGTCAGAGGGAGGCGGAGATGAGGAGTCATCCAGCCACGATGCCAATGGGGACTAGCAGACCCGCTGCGAGCCCACCGCACATGGTGATCTGCAGGACACCACACAATAAATGCGGCAAGGCTCTCTTGCTCTCACGAGGACAGCCAGGTCATTCATGACGGGGGAATAAATAAAACACTGAATGAAAACGGGAAAAAAATAATTGTGGGGTAACACGCCGCTAAACTGTTTTGTATGGTCCGATCTTCGTCATGGTCGTGTGTAAGGAAGGTGCAACTACAAGGGCGAAATACAATGACAAGTCTTTGATGTAATCCACAGCTAAATCCAGACATGAAGGGCAGGAAAACACACACATACATACATAACCTTGAGATCGGAAAACAAACACTGAACTGAAACCAACTTATAAAGACATGTGATACAATGAAATAATTAAGACACTGATGGAACAAGGTAACTAATAATGCCTAAACAAGGTCAGGAAACAGGAACAACCATATATGGACACATGAGGGGGAAACCAGCACACACAGTCCAACAGGGTGTGACAGACGCATGTTGAGTTCCATTTTTTAGTTGAACTATCTCTTCAAGTAATTTTGCTTTTCAGTGTTTGGATGTGTTTAGATACAGATCTGGCCATTAAAAATGCGTCTATTTTCACGCGGCAGCCTGCAATTCGGCACGCGTGAGCACGCGTCCTGCCGCAGCGGCTTTTTTAGATTTTTTTACAACGTTGTTGCACTTCATATAATATCCACCAGGTGGCGCAAGGAACAACATTCTGTAGCCAAACACCATGGCCAGCTCTAGTGGGCGTTGGTCACAAATACCAGTACAATAGTTCAATGATTCCTCTTTCCTGAAATTATGGTTCAAACCAATAGCAAAAAGATAGCCTATTCATAAGCAGGTGCAGTTGTATTGTTATTTTGTTTTCTTTCTTTGTTTTCCTGACGAACATTTATTAGACTGCATCGGAAACAGAAATGTTAATTTCGGTTATTTTATTTCTCCAACCGACAACTGACGTAAACCGCTAAATTCGTTTTCAGGGATTAATTATACACAAGCAAGAAGCAGCATAAACATCAGAACCTCACGTGCAGAGCTTATGCACAGAGAAAAACCCAATAAACCTATATATAATAATAAATAAAATAGGCCCACATAAGAAATATATGTTTTTCTTTTCTGAATGAATAATAATTTAACAAATTAATAAGTAGCAAGCCTATATGCAGAATTTTAGGCAATTTCTGTGATGCGCCCTTAAACCAGCATCTTGTTTCCATTTTTTTTTTTTACAAATAGCCTACACGTTTTTTTTTGTTTGTTTTTTTTTATTTTTATTGTGATTGTACACAAATAACAGAAATATGTAAAATATCATAGTTTTAAGCAATGCCGTACTCTTGAACGAGTATTGTAAGCTGTATCCACTTTATTAAGGGGAAAAAAATCGAGTGATCCTGACGGCGCCGCGGGCAGTTAAATTACTTGACAACTTTCACCTTCAGAATAAAATACATTAGGCTATATATTTCAGCGTTTTAAAGCAACATCAAATTAAGATATGCATGTTTAAGAGGTAGTTCGTCTTTTTCTTTTTCTAAGATACACAATTTTAGATACACTGACAATTAATTTGAGTAGAGACAGATAGAAATGGGAAGGATAAATATAAACTACAGTATTTTTGCGATTTTGGTGCTTAGAAATGTATTCTAAGCGGGCCGCGGGCGAATAATATAGTTAATATAGCGCGGAGCGGGTGGATGCGGAATAAAACCTCGTGGAAGCGGGACTGGAAAAGCACTTTGTTATATCCTATAGACTATTTAGATACTTCATCATCAAGCAAAAATTTATTCATAAGCAGGAGCAGTTTTATTATTATTTTCTTTTATTTGTTTCCTGTTGAACTTTTATTAGACTGCATTGAAAATAGAAATGTTAATTTCTGTTTTTTTTTTCCAAACGACAACCAACGCGTTTAGTTATTATTAACGACAAGATTGTGTTAAATTACATTTAAATTGAAACGTGGCTGTGACACATTAATAACAGTTAAATTCGTTTTGAGGGGTTAATTGTACACAAGCAAAAAGCAGCATAAACATCAGAACATCACGCGCAGATCTTATGCACAGAGAAAACCCAAAAAAGCTGCATGTAAAATAAATAAAAATGCCCATATGCGAAATATAAATTTCTTAATGAATAATAATTTAACAAAACGAAATAAAATAAAATTAATAAGTAGCAAGCCTATATGCAGAATTGTAGGCAATTTCTGTGACGCGCCCTTGAACCAGCATCTTGTTTACATTTTTTTTTTTTTTACAAATAGCATACACATCTGTTTTTTCGTTGTGATTGTACACAAATAACAGAAATATGTAAAATAGCATAGTTTTGAGCAATCCCTTACTCTTGAACGAGTATTGTAAGCTGTATCCACTTAATTAAAAGGGGAAAAAAACGTGATCCTGACGGCGCCGCAGGCAGTTAAATAACTGGACCACTTTCACCTTCAGAATAAAATATATTATATATTTCAGCGTTTTAAAGCAACATCAAATTAAGATATGCATGTTTAAGAGGTAGTTCCTCTTTTTCTTTTTCTAAGATACACAATTTTAGATACACTGACAATTAATTTGAGTAGAGAGGAATAGGAATGGAGAGGATAAATATAAACTACAGTTTTTATAGAGGTAAAAATTAATTAATTTATTTATTAGTATTATTACTATTATTATTTTGATTTGTTTTTGCGATTTTGGTGCTTAGAAATTTATTCTAAGCGGGCAGCGGGCGAATAATATAGTTAATATAGCGGGAGCGGGTGGATGCGGAATAAAACCTTGTGGAATCGGGACTGGAAAAGCACTTTATTGTTATATCCTGTAGACTATACTTCATGATCAAGCATGGGCGTCGGAAGCAAAATAAATGTGGGTGGGTCCTCCCCCAGAAAAATAAATACTTTCGTATATGCCATTTTCTGTAGTCTGGTGCCTTTTATTTAATGTTTTTACACAATGCAAATACTCCATATTTACAAATATTACAAAAGACGGCTATACTGCAACATTTTCAGTGGCGTAAGTGATAATACGAGTAACATATCGTTTTTGACGCGGGAGACCCGAGTTCGCATCCGCCTTTTGGTGAAATCATTTTCGAAATCGTCTCCCTTTTCACTTATATCATATCGGAAAGGCATTTGTTTATTAGTTAATTAATGAAATAATTGAAAAGTTGAAATAAAGTATCAACTAGGGTTAGGTCACCTACCGTAAGTGTATCTGAGCACTATACTGTACTTTTAGGAGTGTTAATAATTAATTTTATTATTATTATTGTTATTATTATTATTATTATTATTATTATTATTATTATTATTATTATTATTATTGTCTTTAGATTTGTTCTTACATTTTGATGCCGTACATTAGTATGACGCACTGCCCATGCAGTTTTTTTTTTCTTTTTTCTTAAAAACTAATTGAAGTGAAAGGGAAGAAACCCATGTAGATTTGGCCTAATGTCCATAAATACTAGCCTAGTATTATATCCTAATATAGAAAATAATTTAGACAAATAAACAGAAGGCTCACTTTTCAAAACAATAAAGCTTAGCCTATATGACTGACAACGAATACAACAATTGTTAAGTATCAAAAGTGCTCCAGTGAGTTATGCAATTTTTTTCCACTTTTTCTTTTTCTTTTTTTTTTTTAAGTGGAAAAGTAGTTCTTCTATTTCGGAGAAGTTCATTAAGTCTGTCTCTTAACAGCTTCCAGTCACGAACTGCGGGTTGAATCTCCGACCAACGATCAGTAAGTTTTTTTTTTTTTTTTTTTTTCATCTTTAAACAGCTCCGATTCATTTTAGCCTGGAACTAGGCTTAAGTCTGTTCTGGGAAACCAAAGGGAAGTGTATTTTTTTTTTCAGTTTTCTGAAAAGTAGCCGTTAATGAGGCATCAGCGTTAAGCGGCATGCAGTATAAAGAGCGAAATGTTTATGAATGGCAGAGTGGGGGTGGGGTGGGGTGTTGAATGCTGTCTGTTGCCTTGTTGTAATCAACATTTGGAGACTTGGGGGTGCTGGGGGCGGATTCCGACTGCATTCAGTTGCATTTCGAATTCAGCATTCAAATGCATGCCAGGGAGAAGGGGAAAGCTTTCCTCACACGCTCCACTTTTTTCAAAACATTAGTGTCCAACCTGACACGCGGGTCAGTGGATAAACAACCCGAACCCGACCGTTTTCAAATAACCCACCCGCAACTCGGACCGCAGAATAAAAAAAAATAAATATTGTACCCGACCCGCCTCCTGACCCGTATGTTTAATACTAAAGTGATTAAGCTGTGGAGATGCAGTCTGAAATATCCCGACATCAGAAATCCATTGGTGTACAAGCTAAAAAATAAAATTAAAATAAAACAATGTGTCCTGTTGTAAAGTCGTTGCCGTATTGTTGTGTATGAAGTTCAGATGTTATTATTTTAAGAAATATATATGTTTTAGGATTCTCCTTATTTTTGTTTTAGACATCCATCAATTACGGTGAATAAAAAAAATTCCGCGCTGGTGGAAACAAGACTTTCGCTTCTACTTTTGAGACCGGTGTTCGGACGTTTTTCTAAAAAAAAAAAAAAATAAGAATTCAAAATTCTAAATTTATTGTCATAAAAACAGAAGGCGAATATAATTCAAAAATGTTAAGTATTTGCTGATTAAAGAAAACATGAAGGATGCCGCTTAATATTTGGCTTTTACGTGAACTTTAAAGCATATCCCTCATTCCATTTGTTTTCTTTGTTTTGTAATCTTTATATTATTTTCGTGAAATGTATTTTTGCTCAACATGCATTTCTCGTGGCCACGAGTTTAATGAATAAACCAACCTGCGTGACATTAGTAACCCAAAATTATTTGAGATATTTCGTTTTGAGTTAAGAAATTGTTTGCCTATATTAATTGTTATAGAAATTAATAAAATATTAAATAATTATACAGGCGATGCTGTATATGCTAATGCTGTCTGTGCGCAATGTAGACAGCTTTCACAAGTGTTTACATGTATTACATGTTGGCCCTGCAATTAAATAGCCCTGCAAGAAACATTTCATGCATCCCACAATCTTGTCCATTGACTGACCTTCTTTTTTTCCCATTATATTTGTATTATTCGTTTGTATTCGTTATTTTTTCCTTCATTTTGATCTCGTTACATAACATTCTGAATGTAAATGATACTGTAAAGGTGCTATGACTGGGGTTTTTACTGGAATGCAGTTTAAAGGTTAAATTTAACATATATTGTATTTTATTTAGTCTAACTAATAGACAAATAACTGAAGAGTGAATCATTCACATAGTTTCATTTGGAAATAATTTATCGTCACACAGTAAAATAGGCCTACATTCCTTCTCTTAACTAAAGAATTGAACATATAAAATATGAATTGAACATATTTTATTTTGTTTAGTCTAATTAACAGACTAGACTATATAAATATTAAACTGTTTTACTGAGAAATGAATCATTCACGTAGTTTCATTTGTAAATGAAAACATCATGTATCGTCACACACGGGGATAAATACAATCAAAAAGTCAAAACGTAATTGCCATAATTGTCAGGCGTTAAAAATAAATAGCCCTAACCAGGTATTGAAATAATAATAACCTATAATAAGAATAAATAATAAGTGATTTAGACCTATCTACTTTTTTCTTTATTGTGAATCGCTTAACCTAAATAACTTTATATATGCTATTTGGCATATATTTAGCAAATATTGTGAACTACAATTATGCCAATAAAGTTTTGACTTTATGATTGTATTAATGCCCGTGTGTGACCATACGATTTACAAATGGAACGTGAATGATTCACTCGACAATGAAACACTATATAGGTTATAATTAGACTAAAAATGAATATATGCCATATAGTATAATCAAAGCTTTCATGGCATGTCAGCATTTATCATTTAGATTCGGAATGTTAAGAGATCGAAATTAAGGGGGACATACTGAATATAAACGAATAATACATTTATTACAGAAAAAAAGGATCAATTAATGGATAAGACTTAAGGATGCATAAAATGTTTCTTGCAGGGCTATTTAATTTGAAGTACTTATATGTAATAAATTCTTGATAAACTTTTGAATGCTGTCTACATCGCGCACAGACATTCGCATATACAGCATCCCAGGTGAAAAAAAAATATACTTAAATGCAATTAAAATACACTTAAATACCCGCAAATACATTTTTAGTACATTGTTTTTTTTTTTGTGTTAAATAAAAGTTTGATGGTTATACACTATAAATTTACTAATTAAAAGTATGTTTATACTTCAGTAGGACTTTAGTACACTTGACAAAAGTATACTAAATACCAGTAATACTTAAATAATTTTTTAGTGTACTACAATAAAGTACACTACAGAAAAAACATCCAAAAGAGTTTTATTAGTGTGTTTTTCAAAAGTGTGCTTTAAATGCTTTAAACATTAGTTGATTTTTAGTACACTGTTTACATACTAATCTTGAGTTTAAAATAAGTTAATATATAAAAAATCTATTAGTAATGTATTGTAGTAGAAGTACATTTTCCCAAAAGTTGTACTTAAGTACACTTAATATGAATGCATTATTATCACTAACACTTAAATTGATTTTGAGTGTGGTAATTTTAAGTTTACATTAAATTGATTTTATTAAAAATCTATTAGTAATGTATTGTAGTAGAAGTACATTTTCCCAAAAGTTGTACTTAAGTACACTTAATGTGAATGCATTATTATCACTAACACTTAAATTGATTTTGAGTGTGGTAATTTTAAGTTTACATTAAATTGATTTTATTAAAAATCTATTAGTAATGTACTGTAGTAGAAGTACATTTTCTCAAAAGTTGTACTTAAGTACACTTAATGTGAATGCATTATTATCACTAACACTTAAATTGATTTTGAGTGTGGTAATTTTAAGTTTACATTAAATTGATTTTATTAAAAATCTATTAGTAATGTACTGTAGTAGAAGTACATTTTCTCAAAAGTTGTACTTAAGTACACTTAATGTGAATGCATTATTATCACTAACACTTAAATTGATTTTGAGTGTGGTAATTTTAAGTTTACATTAAATTGATTTTATTAAAAAATCTATTAGTAATGTACTGTAGTAGAAGTACATTTTCTCAAAAGTTGTACTTAAGTACACTTAATGTGAATGCATTATTATCACTAACACTTAAATTGATTTTGAGTGTGGTAATTTTAAGTTTACATTAAATTGATTTTATTAAAAATCTATTAGTAATGTACTGTAGTAGAAGTACATTTTCTCAAAAGTTGTACTTAAGTACACTTAATATGAATGCATTATTATCACTAACACTTAAATTGATTTTGAGTGTGGTAATTTTGAGTTTACATTAAATTGATTTTATTAAAAATCTATTAGTAATGTACTGTAGTAGAAGTACATTTTCCCAAAAGTTGTACTTAAGTACACTTAATATGAATGCATTATTAGCACTAACACTTAAACTGGTTTTGAGTGTGGTAATTCTCCCAGGTTAAAAAAAGTGCACTAAAATACACTTTATTTAAGTATACTTAGTACACTTTTCAGTAATGTACTAAAAGTGCTCTATTTTCGCACACTAATTTTGTACTTATTGTACTAAAAAATAGTATTAAGTATATGTTAAGATAAACTTAATACCATCTAAGTGTACTCAACTGTGCTATTTTGAGACACCATGAAATTGAACTAAAATGTGCTTTTAACATACTATATCTGTATTTTAAAAAATATATTTAGTTACAACTAGAAATACACTTGAACCCTGCTTTTGAACATTTATAAATATATTTATGACTAATTTAAAGTATAGCAATAATATATTAAAAGAATATACAAAGTGTGAAAAAAGTGTGCTAAAATACAATTTAAGTACACTTAGTGCACTTCCCTAATGTACTTAAAGTGCTCTATTTTCGGCCACTAATTTTGTACTCTATATACTAAAAGTTATTCTTAAGTATATGTTAAGATAAACTTAAGATCATCTAAGTGTACTCAACTGTGCTATTTTGAGACACCATGAAGATGAACTAAAATCTGCTTTTAACATACTATCTCAGCATTTCCAAAAAATGTATTTTGTTACCACTTCTAATAGGATTGAAACATATTTCATAAACCTTTAAATATACTAATTATACATAAAAAATAAACTTACTGATTATTTAAAATACATGAATAATATATAACAAATGTATACAAAGCGTATTTATAATGTATTGCCCAGATATTTTTATTACAAAAAAATACACTTGTTGATTATTTAAAATACATGAATAATATATAATAAATGTATACAAAGCATATTTATAATGTATTGCCCACATATGTTTAATAATAAAAAATATCTTAACATATACTTAATACTATTTTTTAGTACAATAAGTACAAAATTAGTGTGCGAAAATAGAGCACTTTTAGTACATTACTGAAAAGTGTACTAAGTATACTTAAATAAAGTGCATTTTAGTGCACTTTTTTTTTACCTGGGATTGCCTATTGTTAATATATAACTTAATATTGCATTAATTTCTATAACAATTAATAAAAACATTTCTTAACTCAAAATAAAAAAATATTAATAAACCTATCTCTGATAATCCTGGGTTATGGTTACGCAGGTTTGTTTATGCATTAAACATAAGGATGTCGTTACCTCGACAAAATAATCTTGTGGCCACGACATAATATGACATTCCCAGGAATTAATATCTCGTGGCAATGACAAAAAGTAATATGACGTTCCTACGAATTCATTTGTGTGGCCACGACAAACATAAGTGAACCGAAGGTGTCCCCTCCAGGTTACCGTACCTTTTAGTTTGCAGCAATGTTTTCAGCCTGCTCCAGTCCAGTGCGTTACATGACTGCCCCCTACTGATCATGTCTTTCCTATGTCATTGTATTTTCCGTGTTCCTTTGGAATACACCGGCGTCACGCGAGACCACTTTACTTCCCGCGCGCATTTTAAATGGCCAGATCTGTATTTGTACTGGAAAACAAGACAAAAATACTAACAACAGACAAAATGTCCGGTTGCTGATTAGGAAACATTTTAGATTCATGACAATACTCAAAACTATTAAAACCGTGTTTATAATACAAATCTGTTATAAGCTGTTTATGACCTTTTACTGATTAAAGAAACCTGTTAAAGGTTCAACCTCACAGACAAACCAAAAACTGGCTTCCCATTTATCTCAATGTTATTTGCTTGGCTGGGACTGGGAGGCATGCAATTTGAAATTCACAATTTGATCTTTGCTCATGGCAGCTCATGGCCAGATCTGCAGCCAAGTTGTTTTGAGCCAGTCACCTGAGCTGTAAATGATGAGACTAATTACTCTGGAGCTGGATATTATGTCATGGGAAAACAGATTGGCTGATTGCCACCCCAAAAACAAGCATGGTGGAGCAAAAACTACATTTACTGTGGTCTCTTATTTGCATTGCCTATAGAAAATCACCATAACCCTTTGAAATAGTTACTTTATTTGTCATATACCCTGAAATCAAACCCCATTCCAAAAACTTTTCCAGCTTTGTTTACAATGTGGTCTTACAACATCAAACCAATGAGAGAAAAAACACAACAGTTCTGCAAATTAATAATAATAATAAAACTAGAATAACAGTGTCACGGAGAGAAGGAGGAGATCTGGGTCCAAATGCAGGGAAGAATTAATTTTAATAATAAACACAAATAAACAAACACAAACCAAACCAAAAGGCCAACACGGCACAACACGACTGGATCAAGGCAGGATACACAAAAACCGAAGACAAGGAACAGGAAACATACAATACCGAAGACAATGCAGCCAGGATGATGAGTGGGAAATGAGAGTTCTTATAGTCCGTGATTGTGAACAGGTGTGGGTATGATGAGTGCTAATGACAATAAGACAGGTGTGAACGATCAGGGAAGTGCAGTGCAAGGGGAACAGCGACCTCAGGTGGCTGAGGGAAAATCCACAGCCCAGATCATGACAAACAGGGTTGAAAAAAGTCATCAACCCCTTGATTTAATACTTCGTAGAGCCACCTTTTGCTTTAATTACAGCCATCAGTCTTTTTGTCTGTACTAGCTTTGCACACCTTTATTGGAGAATATTTGCCCATTCTTCCTTGCAGAATTGCTCAAATTCTGTGGTGAGCGGCAATGGACAACTCTCTTCAAATCTATCCACAGATTTTTGATTGGATTTAAGTCAGGGCTCTGACTTAGCCACTGAAGGACATTCACCTTCTTATCCTTAAGCCATTTCGTTGTTGTGTTGATGTTTAGGGTCATTGTCATGTTGGAAGGTGAATGACCTGCCTATCTTCAGCTGTCTAGCAGAGGAACGCAGGTTTTCCTCAAGAATGTGGATGTACTTGGCAGTATTAATTTTCCCTTCAATCCTGACTAATCACCCAGTCCCAGCTGAAGAAAATAAAACCCACACCACATAATGCTGCCGCCACCGTGCTTCACAGTAGGTATGCTGTGTTTTGGGTGGTGTGCTGTGTTTGCTCTTCGCCAAACATAGCACTTGGAGTTCAGTCCCAAAAGGCCAATTTTGGTCTCTTCCAAATCCAATTTTGGCTTCTTTCGTGCCACCCAGCTTTGTGTAAAGCTTGGGAGATATGTCACATGCACAGACAGACTAGGCCCAGCCATAAAGTCTTGTAAGTCCTTCAAAGTTGCCTCCTGGTACCTTCTCTTATCAGTGTCTTCTTGGCTTTGTCATCCACTTCTTAAATCAGACGAACGGCCTGATCTAGGCAATGTGCTGGTGGTGCCATACGCTTTCCACTTCTTAATTATGCTCTGAAAAGTATTCAGAGGGATTTTTTGTAGCCTCCTCTTAACATGTGCCTTTCTACAACTTTATGCCGGATGTCTTTTGAAAGCAGTTTTCCAACGATGGTGAATTCTTTGCTGTACCATGCACTACTAACAGTGGAATCTTCAAGAAACAGCTTGTTTTATTCTAAAGTAATCAACACCAGTACAATTGATGTCAGGTGGGGCAGTTTGCCTCATGCTTAATCTAGAAGTTGAATGCTTGCACCTGAACAAGTTTATAATGGTATACTCTAAGGGACTGATTACTTTACCAAACCAGGCATTTCAGTGATTAATTTTTAATAAGCCTCCAGTTTTTTTTTTTCAAATGATATTTTTACTTTAATGATGAGGGTTGTAATGTGTACATGCAGCTCAAAAATTTAATTAATTTATTTTATTTTCCAGGGTGTAATGTGACAAAAGGTAAAGGCTTTCACAGGGTATGATGATTTGCTATAGGCGCTGTATCTCTATGGAAGCTTATTCTGTTGTAGTTTACTTCCATGTTGCAAATCCAGAAACCATAATATGCTACTTTTTAAGGCAGTCGTGGCGTAATGCTTAAAGAGTTGGATTTGTAACCCAAAGGTTACAGGTTCAAGTCTCAGTACAGGAAGGAATTGTCGGTGGGGGAAATGAATGACCAGCGCTCTCTTCCACCTTCAGTAACCATGACTGAGATGCCCTTGAGCAAGGCACCAAACCCCCAATTGCTCCCTGGGCACTGCAGCAAAATGGCTGCCCACTGCTCTGTGTGTGTGTGTTCACGTCACGTCACATGACATCACTCACTCAAAAGTTTGGGGTAAAAAAAAAAGTATATAACAATAAAGACTTAATTTATATTGTCTTAAAAAAAATGAAGTTACATAAGACTTTTGTTTCAAATAAATGGTGTTCTTTTCAGTTTTATTTTCATCAAAGAATCCTGAAAAAAATGTATGAAATTTTCACAATAATCTTAAGCAACACCACTGTTTTTTTACATTGATGACAATAAGAACTATTATTAATAATTAAGCACCAACTCAGCATATTAGAATTATTTTTGAAGGATCATGTGACCCTAAAAAACTAAAGTTTATGTATATGAAGTTAATGTAGACAACATATTAGATCTACCCATCCATCTGGGCTCCACACATACATTATCACTCACTGCTACATAAAGAAAATGCATTTTCTCTCACTCTCTTTTAGAACCTGTGGACTCTGCTCCGGTGATTTTGGATGGGTTTGAACGGAGGGAGGTTATGGTGGGTCATCGGGTGGAGCTCCCATGTAAAGCATCCGGTCACCCCCCGCCCAGGTATCGCTGGCTTAGGGACAACAGCCCATTAGAATCCGACAGCCGGTACCACCAGAGTGTATCGGGCCTTCTCATTGAGGCCACACGACCCAGTGATGCAGGCAGTTATGTGTGTGAGGTGTGGAACAGCTTCGGGAATGCCAAAGTGGTCGGACGGCTGGTGGTTAAACGTAAGATATCTTGTGACATTATTCAACAATCGTAGCATTCACAATATTACAAGTATCACTTAATCACTTCACATTATGACAACTTCTGAATGCCCTAGCTTTTTTCAGAGGTTTGTATTTTTAATTTTCATGATAAGTCCCCTTTGACAAATACAGTCTTGACAGATCTTTTCACTATTTTTTTGCAAACCAAACAATTGTTATAAATGATACCTATAAGCAATTAAATTGTAAATTGTGTTTGCTGTGTGCCAAGAAATTTAAGTTGAGCATCATTAGTCAGCACACAACTTAGTTTGAATGGGCTGCTATTAGCCCGTCTTTACTTATGCTGCGTTTCCTCCAAAGTAGTATTATTTTAGTATCATTCATGTACTATTATAGTTTTGTTAATTTAATTAAATTTAATTACATTTTATACAACAGTTCTTTCTGGTCCTCAAATTTGATTGGCTGATAGGAGTGCGATATTAGAGTGATATCAGAACTCCAACAACCGTTTCACAGTTTGTAATCGTATCACTCCGTTTGCGGAACATCTTTCAGCGAGTGTTATGGTGGATGCCCAAAGTCAGTATAATTTTATAAATATTACTGTTTTTGTGTCGCGAAATGTGGTTTTAAGAGGTTTCCAGGTGAGAATGTACTTGTTTATAGTTCAAATATGCAGTTTGTTAATAAAGATAACATCTGTTTAAAAAATTTCGTCAACGTTTTCGGACATGTGAGCTCCGGATTCTACGCTCATGAACCCGCCCAAGAGCACTTCACCTCAGCCAGATCTTCTGGAATTTACCACTGGCTCTGATGTCTCTGTAGTGGTTACACATGAGATATAATTTGTTATGGTAAATCTAACAGTAGTCTTTGGTCTCATTAATCTATTATTTATTCCAGGGAAGATAGTTTTGTAGATAGTTGAAGATGGTTTATGTAAATTCAATGCTGTATATCAGAGCAGTGCCTTTGTACTTTTGACTGAATTTCCTAGCAACTTTAATGATGGCTCCTGTTGTTGTTGTTTATTAAATATTGTTATTCAATAAATAATATTTTATATAAATATTAGTATTTAATAATAGGGTTTAGTAGTGAGAAACGGTACATGTTCGTGATGGTGATTTACATTGAAGTTACATTGTTTTGTCATTAGATGGCAACAAGAGTCAGCAGTAAAGACTTTTGAATTGAAAAATAAACGCTATAATTATTTTTAGTTTCAACAACAGCTTGATGCAGTGAACAAATGCACTGAGCAGCAAAATCACCCTTAGCTGGTGAAAGGATAATAATGTTATGACAAAGATAACGCTTTCCTCAGCAGATATTCAAGCTAATGTTTATTGTGAATAGGAGAATGATCTGAAGAATTAGTGCTGTATCAGATGCAGGTAATCACACTCGCCCAGTCCGTCTCTCTCATAATATCTACTATACATAATATACTGCTTTTAATACAGTAATACAATAAGCTCTCAATGAAGCAACTCAACGTTTCTCAACATTAAAGTGACGTTTTAAAATTAGTAATGGAGGCTTGGGCTCAGCTGTTGAACTGTCAAATTTAGATTGGAATCTGTGGCGGAAGGAAGTAGTTCTGCACAAAAGAGCTTTTAAAGACACTGCGTTGTTATTTTGTTTATGTATTTGCACTTTTGTGCCATCGAACTGTTGTATAATAACGAGTAGACGTGAGATATGGCTTACCTATGGCCGAATGCCGTGCCCATATACAGCCATATCTCACATCTACTCATGTGATATTGCTCATTTGTATTATATTTTCTTTTTTGACTTTATTTGTAAATTAACAAAAATTAAATTTTTTCACTTTTAGTTAATGATAATAACCCTGATCCAAAGTTTGGATTATTAATATATTATTAATATTAGACTTCTATGTCAAGTCACATTTATTTATTTACATAGCACTTTATATACAGATACTGTTTGCTTTGCTGGTGTTTGTTTGTCAACAAAGAAGTCTTCTACAAGTGGAGGATAATTGATGACAATAGTCATTTTTCAATGTAGATATAATTATTATATTTAATAATGCATTATTGTCTATGTATGTGTGTTTTTATCTACCCCAGAGCCTCTGAAAGCAGTGGTGAGCCCACGGAAGGTGAGAGGCAGTGTGGGTAGCCAAGTGTCGCTGTTCTGCAGTGTGACTGGATCTGATGAGTATGAAATCACCTGGTACAGGAATGGTGAAAAGATCTATCAGGGTGTAAACGTACGTATCACAGGCATCAACAACGAGAACCTGGTGATGGAAGGAATGGCCAAGAGTGATGGAGGAGCATATCAGTGCTTTGCTCGAAATGGCAAGATGTCCACCCAAGACTTAGTTCAGGTCGTCTTGGAAGGTAAGAGTATGTTTATTAACATTACATTGCTAAAAGTACACAATAAATAATTATTTTTTTCTAAGTAAAATAACTGTTGAATGCAATAAAAAATGAATTTAGCTAGACATGCAGTTGGGGCCAACAAAGCCCCTCCCCCAAATCTCAGTTATGCAAATGCAATGTTTGACATTTATAAACAAATTTACTTCTTTAAACCACTACTTCAATTTCTATGTTTATCAGCCCAGACGTACTCTTCATCTTCATGTACTATCATATTACAGATAATGAAGGGCACATCTAGGCTGATTTTAAAAGTCAATCAGATAAAGGCATCTTAGTAGGCAGAATGTTACACAAACATTGGATTCGGCTATGGAGATTGTGGAGCATATGTGAAACTGTGCATGTGTTTTAATATAACCCTCTGCTGGACTCTGCTGAGGCTGCTGGACCTGCAGCTGAAAAGATTTGTTGCTTCAGCTTGGTTGCTGGGGCAACTGTCTCCTATTGCCACAAAACTGCATAAAGAGGATATTGATAATCTATAATGATGTTAAAAAAAGCCAGGATGATCAGAGACTAAAGATTTCAATAGCACTAAGCTTGAAACACACAGCTGTATCTTGTTAAGTGCCATGCTATAGGAAAACAGGGCTGAAAAGGTTTGCAAGAAATGTCTGGTTAGATATAGTGTTTTTTTTTTTTCTTTTACTTTTTCCTCCTTCATTGTCCATTATTTACTGTAATGTTAAGAGGTGGTTATATATATATATAAGTTTGATAACTGAAATAGCAAAATATTGTGCCATTAAATCATCGTTAATGCCAGTACTTTACACTTTTGAATATTTGTCATGCAGCTTTTTTCTACGCAGCATCAGTATAACCATAGATATGAAGCTCCGAAAACAAAACATGATTTGTGGAAGAAACAGATACATATTTAAGTTGATATTTACTGTAAACTCTTCCCCCTGCAGCGTCTTTAAAATATAATTCTTCATTCAACATACATAAAATAATTTGACACATACAAGGTGCATACAAAATGATGTTTAGTCATATTTGTCAGTGTGATCTTTTTAAATCTGAATGCAGATGTGAATGAAATTTCACTACAAAATATGTCATTTCATGTATGGATGTCACTAAATCCAATAAAACTCAAACCTTCTACTATAATTTACTCAGTCTGTATGTAAGCATTTGCAAAAATAAAACAAGTCAAATCTGTCTTTGACTTCTCTAGACGGGACACCAAAGATCCTCTCTGCCTTCAGTGAGAAGGTGGTGAGCCCAAATGAGCCCATCTCGCTGGTGTGTCACGTGAAAGGAACCCCCCTCCCCACCGTTACCTGGACTTTGGACGACGACCCCGTCATCAAAGACAGCAACCACCGCATGGATCGCATCATCACCACGGAAGGCCACGTGCTCAGCTACCTGAATGTGTCTCACACACAGGTCACCGATGGGGGCGTCTATCGCTGCACCTGCAACAACTCGGCCGGATCGGTCTCCTACCAGGCTCGAATAAACGTAAGAGGTGCTTGTCAGATCAGCTCCTCAAAAACACCCACACCACATGACAAGCACACACAACAATTTCATATTTATTCAGCGATTGTCTTTTCTATATGAGAATTTTACCTAGTAAGACAATTTTATTGTTTTAGATTGTCAATGCAGTGCAGCCTCCCTAAAAGGCATGTTCTCAATGAAATGTGGCACTTTGAAGAAGTATAAGCAGTGACCACTGATGGTGCAACAAAGAGCAGAGTTTAATTTCATGCAAATGAGAAATGACTCAGTGTGGAGACAGCCAATGGGAGTGAAGGCAGTAGAGCTCTTGTGACTGTAGTTGAGTAGTAATGCATAGTATAGCACAGGGGTGTCCAATCCTGCTCCTGGAGGGGCTGATGTCCAGTTTAGCTCCAAACAACTCCAACACACTTGCCTTGTAATTTCTAGTGAGTCTGAAGATTCTTCATTTGTTGGTTCAGGTGTGTTAATTGCAGCTGAATCTAAATTCTGCAGGACAATGGCCCTCCAGGAACAGGTTTATACACCCCTGGTATAGAGTGCAATAGTGGATGCTCACTTTTCAGGGAAAAAAACTGAAAAATATAAAACTATTTTATTTTTAAATTTGATTATATTTAGGGGGAAAAAACAATATATTTAAATGTATTGTAAAATAAGCTTATTCAGTATATATACATTTGCAATCAGAATTATTTAAAGGGGTCCTATTATGCTCTTTTTCAAAGTCTTTATTTTGTTTTGGGGGTGCACTAGTACATGTTCTTATGCTTGGTGGTTCGAAATATGTATTATTTTTTACATAATTTACATAATTACAATAGCTTTCTTCCCAGGCTGGCACAAATGGCTCGATTAATTCCGGGTTTGATGAAGGTCTGCCTTCCGAAAAACAAAATGTGTTGTGATTGGTTAGCAGTCTCACTGCGTTGCAATTGGCGAACAGCTTAGACCCCTTTCCAAAGCAGCAAATAGGACCCCTTTAACCCCCAATATATTGTTATAACTTACAAATGTAAGCTTTATTAAGACAAGTTTTTTTTATTTTTATAATTGCATCTGTAACTCAAAGATGTATTATTAAACTGTCTGTAATAGTTCACTGATGTCTTTGTTGAGTTGTCATAAAATGTTGCTCTTGGCAACAAAATATTTTGCAGGTCCAGGGAGTTGAATAATGTGGATTGAAAGTGTACACAAATATGTATTATGAGCATGATGAGCCCAAATTGATCCTGACATTTGTGGTACTTCATAGGAGTAAGCATTCCCTGTAAACTCTTTTGCCACAATTAGCTCACCAGGACTCTCTGATTGGTGACATTTTCTGTACAGCATCATAGCCAATTTTTCACCATTAGTTCAGCTGTCAAACGTGATTGTTTTATTATTATTATTATTATTATTATTATTATTATTATTATTATTAAAATTATAGTAATGCAAACAGTTGTCTTTATCCAAAACATATATAAGTTATCGTTAAAAATCTATTTCCCTATGGAGAAAAATAATGGAGTTTGTAAATTCTGGAACCTGACTGCTGCTCTCTATTGGCCAGCAGTATGGTGGCATTGAGTAATTTAATTGCTATCACTGCAAACTAAGGGGGTCAAGTTTTAGCTGGTTAGTATCAGCCATTTAGCCCCTGCTTATAGATGCTGTAACTATTGTATATCAAAAAGCATCTTTCCTCTTTCATTTAAAAGTAGCAGTGTACTGTACTCTGAAGTTTAAGTTCATTTTTACAGTGTCTAAAACACAAACAGCCTGTCTTGTTCACAAAGACTATTTATACTAAATCACCATTGTTAGGTTAGGGTTTACATAATGATAAAATATTTAGCTTTTGATGTGAGCAACACAACCAACTGATTCATTGTTATTTGCACTTATTTTAAATAGTATCAAATGCTAATAGCACTTAATGCAAATAGTCTCTGTCTAATTTGGAAAAGAATGGGAATTTGATGAATAAGAATGCTAATGTAGGTATGGTAGACTTCCTTGCTGTTAACGCACCATTTAGTTGTTTGTTGGAAGTAGGTTTTTGTAAAGTTCTGCTGCCTTTTCTCCCACTGGTTGTTGTTACCTTGTACTCAATTACATAAAGTTGAACTCTGTCTACCCTTAAAGGGATACTCCACCCAAAAATGTAAATTCTATAATCATTGTCTCACCCTCATGTCAGCCCAGATGCATATGACTTCCTCCAGATGAACACAGAGATGCAATATTAATAATAAGTGAAATAATTGAAGCATAATGTTAGGCTTGTGCAAGAAGTAATGCAGAACCACAAAGGACCATCATTTCTCGCAAGAGTTACAAATATGTGACCCTGGACCACAAAACCAGTCTTCAGTTGCTGGGGTATATTTGTAGCAATAGCCAAAAATACATTGCATGGGTCAAAATTATTGATTTTTCTTTTATGCCAAAAATCATTAAGAAATTAAGTAAAGTTCATGTTCCATGAAGATTTTTTGTAAAATTCCTACTGTAAACATATCAAAATGTAATTTTTGGTTTGTAATATGCATTGTTAAGAACCTAATTTGGAAAACTTTAAAGGTGATTTTCTCAGTCTTTTTGATTTTTTTGCATCCTCAGATTTCTGATTTCAAATAGATGTATCTCGGCCAAATATTGTCCTATCCTAACAAACCATACATCAATAGAAAGCTTATTTATTGAGCTTTCATATGATGTATAAATCTCAGTTTTGTCAAATTTAACCTTATGACTGGTTTTGTGGTCCAGGGTCACATATAAACTTGGTTTAAAATATTAGTATTTCTTTCGCCCACACACACCTATCATTTCACTTTAGATAACATTGATTCATTAGATTGGGTCATATGGATAACCATTATGTTAGTTTTTTTTTTAATATGGACTTACGGAGAAGCATTATTTTTCTAAACTTCTCCATTTGTGTTCATTTGAAAGTCATATATGCATTGGACGGCATGAGGGTGAGTAAATGATGAGCAAATTGGCATTTTTGGGTTGAGAATCCCTTTAAGTTAAAGCTTTAAAGTTAGGATTAGTTATTATTAATGATTTAATTAGTTACTTGCTTGTTCAGAGTATATCTAATAGTTTAAAAACTTAAATATTGACACGTACTACATAAGCTTTTCAGCTATATACTTAGCTCTGTATACTGATCGTTCTTTTTCACAACAGGTCCCGCCAGTATTCGACCAATGAAAAATGTCACTGCCATCGCTGGGAGGGACACGTACATTCACTGTCGCATCATTGGTTACCCGTACTACTCTATTAAGTGGTATAAGGATTCCAATCTGCTTCCGTTCAACCATCGCCAACGTGCCTTTGAGAACAACGGCACACTGAAGCTGTCCAATGTACAAAACTCAGATGAGGGAGAGTACACATGCTACGTATTGGTGGATCCAGAGAAACAAATTCACCGGAGCGTCCATGTGACAGTGAAAGGTACTGCTGTGCAGATGGAAGTCAGCTAATACAGGAATGCTAGATTTTATTATCAAATCATATTCAGAGATATTAGGATTACTAGTACTTTTGCTCGTACTTATGATTCGCAATTTACACACTTCTTTCACAATAGCTGTGCTACATGAAAGATACCTCATTTATGTGGCTTTTTGCAGGAAGGTCAGACCTTATAAAAGATGACCAGAATATCAAAGAAACTTGCTGGTTGTGGGCTTTTTTGACTTAAGGTGCTGTCCAGGGCTCTGAACCGGTTTAAGGAACGAAAACGAAAAACGAAAACAAATGACATTGAACAGGAACAAAAACAAAAACGAAAACAAAATCAATTTTAATCGTTCTGAACAGAAACGGAAACAGAAACTCCAAATTAACCGGTTAATAACGGTATTGTTATCGTTCTCTTTATTATATCAGTTTGGCAGACCAAAAACATGAATTCAAATTGTGTGCGCAAATGCGACGGTGACGCATAGAACTTGAAATGCCCGCCAAGCAGACGTCATAAGCAGAGCCCTTTCTGATGCGATGAGCTTAAGGTTAGCACCTGGCTGTTTCATGTGCAAAGGCATGTTTAGGTTTAAGTTATTGTAGCCTAATTAAAACTTGTAGTTTAAGTAGTCTATAGATTTTTTTCTATAGATAGATTTTTCTAAAATATTTTGCTGAAGCCCATCCAGTTTTTCCAGTAGCCTATTTGGTATATTATAATTTAAGTTGTTGATCTGTTGTGTTAAATGTAAAAAAAAAAAAATCTGTTGTTGTTTTATAATGTTACAATGCATTACATTTTCTTTTACTTTTATGCATTAAATGTAAAATCATAACTATCTGGAGTTCTATTTTGTTTGAGTGAAAATAGCCTATTATGCATATTAGGTAAGGAATAAGTCAACAGGTTTTTATCGCAGATTAAGCCGTGTGGTCAGGATGTTAAGCGGATGGTCTTGAAGGGGCTTATTTCGCTATAGTATTATCAAACAAGAAAATTGTTTTTTAAAAATTCTTAGCGCATTTGTAACGAGTTTCCAGGTGAACTCCTTTACTTTCGAGTTTTAAAGACAAGAAGTTCAAATGACACGAACACGGAATTTGGTTTAATCATTTGTAAACATAAAGCCAAACATGTTATTAAAAGGCACACACTATCTATCTATCTATCTATCTATCTATCTATCTATCTATCTATCTATCTATCTATCTATCTATCTATCTATCTATCTATCTATCTATCTATCTATCTATCTATCTATCTATCTATCGCGCCGTGTAATAAAATAATGTTTATTAACCAGTATTTTTTCTAGAAAACCGTTTTCGGAACGTATTGTTTAATGAGAAACGCAAGAACAGAAACGTTATAATATCAATTATGCTCGGAGTGAACCGAATGGATTTTTTTTCCATTTTTAAGCCCTGGTGCTGTCACAGTCATTTCGGTGAAGGCCCATTGCTAGTAGTGTAGCAATTTTTAAAACTGCTGTCACAGATGTCACTTTCAAACTAAACAGCTTTCTGTTGGTCAACTCAGGAAATTTGTGTGGCCCCATACGAAATCTCTGAGGGAAAACCCTCAAACTAAATTCCAAATCACACAGATTCCTTTTAAAATGACTCCATTTCAACCTTTAGGCCAGTAGGCAGAGAAGGGTAGTCCTGCACAACCAGAGACTGAAGTTTCCATGACCACTCTTCTATTTTGTTTTATTTATTTATTTTTTGTATGTATGTATTAGCAGCTCATACTATTTATAGCACTTAATTACAGTGCAATTTAATTACAGTATCTCACAAAAGTGAGTACACACCTCACATTTCAGCAACCATTTTAGTATATCTTCTCAAGGGACAATACTATAGGAATGAAACTTAAATAAATTTTAGAGTAGTCAATATGCAGCTTGTATAGCAGTATAGATTTACTGTCCTCTGAGAATAACTCAATATACAGCCATTATTGTCAAAATAGCTGGCAATAGCTTGTTGCTCTCCACAAAAATGGCCAAGGCTATTAGAGGTTCAGTAACACCCTGAAACCGAGTTACACTACAGTGGTCAGGGTCATACAGAGGTTTTCCTAGATGGGTTTTATTCAGAATAGGCCTTGCAAGGGTTGATCAACAAAGTTGAGCACTCGTTCTGTGCATCAGGTGCAGAACCTGGCTCCAAAAACAGATGTGTGAGTGCTGCCAGCATTGCTTTAAAGGTTGCAGAAGTAGAAGGTAAGCTTGTCAGTGCTCAGACCATACGCCACACACTTCAACAAGTCAGTTTGCATAGGCGTCATCCCAGAAGGAAGCCTCATCTGAAGCTGGCTCACAAGAAAGCCTGCAAACAGTTTGCTGAAGACAACCTGTCCAAGAGCATGAATTACTGGAACCATGTCATGTGGTCTGATGAGACTATAAGATAAACTTGTCAGATGGTGTCCAGCATGTGTGGTGATGCCCTGGTGAGGCGTACCAGTAGATTGAGGGCAAACATGGATTCCATTATGTACTGTACATTCTGAAGCAGAACATGATTCCCTTCCCTCCAGAAACTAGCCCGAACGGCAGTTTTCCAATATGATAACGATCCCAAGCACACCACCAAGATGACAACTGCTTTGCTGAGGAAGCTGAAGATGAAGGTGTTGCGGTGGGCAAGTATGTCTCCAGACCTGAACCCCACCTGTGGTGCATCCTCAAATGTAATGTGGAGAAGCACCATGTGTCTAACGTCCAGCACCTACAGGAGGAGTGGAAGAGGATCCCAGCAACAACCTGTGCAGCTCTGGTCAATTCCATGCCCAGGATGATTAAGGCAGTGCCAGATAACAATGGTGCTAGCCCAATATATTGACACTTTGGACAAGCACTTTGACTACTCTAAAATAGATGTAGTTGTAGTAAAAGTAAAAGTATGTAGTAAAAGTATGTAGTTGTTTAATTGTATACACTTAATTATTGTCCTAGCCAACTCTTAACCCTAAACATACACGTTGGTAACCCTCTTGAAATATTTAACCTAATTTATTTCAATATATTCTATATATATACTGGTTTTATAATTCAGTTTAGACTTGTGTCTTCACGAGACTTTAGTTCATTAGCCGCAGCACAACACTTCACGTCTGATGTGTGGCACGCATAATAAAGTGCAGTGAATGGTAAAACAAATGCGCTACAAATGAGTGTGATTATTAGTACGTTTATAAATGTAAAAATAATTTGAATACATATACCAGTTTACAGCATCCAGCAGCACAACTGTTTTGCATAAATATAATTAACATAAAACATATATTAACATATTAAACATATTAAAACATAAATATAATTAACTAAAATTGCTATAAATTAATCAAAATTAAGAATGAATGTTAAAAATCAAATTATTATTTTTTTCCTTGGAAACATTAATTTGTCTTTTATATGCTGCTGTTTTAAAATTTTAAAATGAAATCACTCATCACAAAAGTCACAGCTTTTATTAAATTCTGATTTACGTAATTTTGGAGTGGATGCATGTTGCAAATATATATATATATATATATATATATATATATATGTGTGTGTGTGTGTGTGTGTGTGTGTGTGTACCTGGTACCTGGTATTCATCATGTTGTGGGGACCAAATGTCCCCACAAGGATAGTAATACCAGTAGATTTTGACCTTGTGGGGACATTTCTTAGGTCCCCATGAGGAAACAGGCTTATAAATCATGCACAATTAGTTTTTTTGAGGAAGTAAAAGTATGCACAATCTCCTGTGAGGGCTAGGTTTAGGTGTAGGGTAGGTGTAGGGCGATAGAAAATACGGTTTGTACAGTATGAAAACCATTACGCCTATGGAATGTCCCCATAAAACATGTAAACCCAACGTGTGTGTGTGTGTGTGTGTGTGTGTGTGTGTGTGTGTGTGTGTGTGTGTGTGTGTGTGTGTGTGTGACCCAGGAACACAAAACCTCAAGTAGCAAGGATATGTTTGTAGCAATAACCAAAAATACATTGTATAGGTCAAAATTAATGATTTTTCTTTGATGCCAAAAATCATTAGGATATTAAGTGAATATCGTGTTCCAGTAAGATATTTTGTAGATTTCCTACCGTAAATACATCAAAACATTAATTTTTGGTTAGTAATATGCATTGCTAAGAACTTCATTTGAGCAACTTTAAAGGTGATTTGATAAATACTTAGATTTTTTGCACCCTTAGATTCCAGATTTTCAAATAGTTGTATCTTGACCAAAAATTATCCTATCCTAACAAACCATACATAAATGGAAAGTAGGGATGCACCGATACGAATCGGCCGATAATGCTTGCGCGTTTTGTCAGTAAAGCCGGTTCTGTAATCAGCAGTAAATGCCATCAGGTGCGTGATTTCACGTTGAGCCGTATACACTACACACAGCCGTTGTTTACCGACGAGCTGCGCAAATCAATGTTCATTATCAGTGTGAATGTGCGTAGCTCGTCAGTGAACAACGGCTGTGTGTAGTATATACGTCTCAACGTGAAATCACGCACCTGATAGCCTGGCAAGCCAGACCCACATAAATGTAGGGTCTGGGCACTCTCCATAGACAGGGCTCAACCGGAGGGGTGGGATAAACGGTTGTCTTTCAAACTCCTCTCCACGCAATAGGATAGCGCTACAACCAATCAGAGACGTAGTCGGTCAGGTGACGTAGTCAGAGCGACGAAGATTTTTAACAAAAATCAGTGCACTGTGCAGTCTGTCAGCTAAATAATAGACATAGATGGGCACTAAACCTTTAAAAGTAAACAAAAACATGCACAGACAAATCCAAATTACACCCTGCGGCTCGTGACGATACATTGATGTCCTAATACACGAAACGATCGGTTTTTGCAAGAAAATGAACAGTATTTATATAATTTTCTTTTTACCTTTGATACACACCCACGTCCATCTGTCATGAGCACGAGTTTAGCATATCTATGATTCGACTCGTCACATGTGGACGCGCTTTGATGTAGTATACGCAAACACCGAAAGGGGAAATATGTAAAAAAAAGTCCAGGATGAGTTTGCGCAAGCAAACGTAATCTTTTTCAGCTTTAAATGGGTTTGAACAATCAGGACAAGCGCAAGTAATTACCATTTTGAATAGCCGCTATATCCACAATCTCTCGTGCTGTGTATACAATGAATGTCGTATACACGCCACAGATCGCTTCCGGTGTTTGCGTATTCTACACCACAGTGCGTTCAGATGTAACGAGCTCCTGCTCAGGACACATGGACGTGGCTGTGTATCAAAAGTAAAAAAATATATAAATACTGTTCAGTTTTCCACGCTTAATTCACGGAACCAGGAATTCATGTCTGACGGAACTTATGGTCGCAGGTCAGTCGTCATCATGTTAAGCCCGCCCACCGACTCGTGATTGGCCCGGTACATCTTGGATTTTTCGGAAATTTAAGTGAATTGAGAGTAACTAGACTGACCTTGGAAGCAAATGTAATTTGCTGCCGCTAGGGGCGCGTCTAGATTCTAGGCTACGCACCTGATGGCATTTACCGCTGATTACAGAACCGGCTTTACTGACAAAACGCGCAAGTGATCGGCCGATACGTATCGGTGCATCCCTAATGGAAAGATTAAAAATGTGTGCATCAGATACAAGTTGGCATTTGTATCATGATGCAGCTTTTCTAACATATTTGCATCAGTAAAAATTGTTTAAAATTATTAGTAGATGCACTATACAGTTATTGTTTAGAAAGTGACCAATATTTTATGTGTAGATTGATTTCTCCTCTCTAAACTGTGTCTTAAGTGCATTCTCTCATCACTGCTGCCGCTCCATAATATAATTACACAGAGTACGTGTGATCCAGAAACCTCAAAAGTGAAAGTAAAACATGACCGCACATTCAAAAGCGATTCCAATGCCCGCATATTAATAGCACCTCCCTGATGCCCACAATTTATATACAGTATAATTATTATTATTTTTTTTTTTTATAATTTTTTAGGTGTTGTAGTACATGTCATTTCCTTTCTGAATATGGTAAAAGATGCTGATGTTTTTTACAGGATCTCATAGTTACGTAAATTCCAACATGACAAGCTTTACCTAAAAGCACAGTTAGAGCACTAGTTTTTTTTTTTTACATTTATACTGTTAAAATTAAAATAGACACTAGCTATACTGCAAATATTTGATACCATTGTTATGTAATAACCAAGCAAGCATCTGTTTTTGTGAGTTCAAAGTCATAAAGATAGGGAGAAAAAATCCTGATGTGATTGAGTTAGCTAATTTGCTCCATTCATGCTTAAAATTCTGAAGCATGCGAAGGGATTCCCTGGAGTCCATTATCCCCATTTTGTTGTGAATTAAATAAGCACTGAAGTGCTGCTTTATTTCAATGTTATTTTAACTCATTGATTCTCAAATGCGACAGGCTGACTAGCACCATGCTTGCAAAGTCCCCGGGGAACGCATTATGCCGAATTTACTGGGAGACGAAAGAACCCTTTTATAGTCTTCTTTATTTTGTCTTTCTTTGCTCTGTTTCTCCCTCATTAGTTCACATTATGCCTCCTCCTCTGTGAAATCTCTAGATTCTGAGCTGTAATGACTTGTTATGAAGGCCGACTGGTGCCTTATTATTGCAAATCACAGATAATTGTACATGTGTGATCACATATGTTCTGTCCACCAGCCCATATTGAGTGTGTTCTGAACCATTTGTCACGACCGCTTAGAACACACCAACCGTGTGTCATTTTGTATGTGGTATTTCTTCATTAAATTGCAAAGCACATGTAAATAACATTTAGTCAATGGTTATATCAAGCTTGCTCTGTGTTTGATATAGGGGAAACTGGGTTTGTAACTGTACTGTTGAAGCCATACACTAAATCAAAGTTTTGCTGTGCAATAATATGCTAAAATATTATCTAGTGGTGCATTTCTAAAAGCCTCTCTGTTACTGCTCTGTCTCTCTCAGTGCCCCCTCTGATCCAACACTCCGACTCTCAGAGCGCTTCCATCGGTCAGCGTGTCTTCATCCCCTGCGTGGTCATATCCGGCGACCTGCCCATGTCTATAACCTGGCACAAAGATGGACGACCAATCAATGCCAGCCTGGGTGTCACCATCGACAACATAGACTTCACCAGCTCATTACGCATTTCAAACCTGTCGGAAATTCATAACGGCAGTTACACCTGTATTGCCCGTAATGAGGCTGCAGCCGTCGAGCATAGTATACAGCTTATCGTTAAAGGTTTGAGATCAGCTATTCATATTATAATCACTGAAAAAAATGCTTTTCTTACTTAGATTCCAGTCAAAGTATCTAAAAAATCAAGAAGGATTTTAAGCAGGATTTTCTAGACAAATCAAAAGTCAAAATTAAGTGAGTTTTTGCTTAGAACAAGCAAAATAATCTGCCAATGGGGTAAGCAAAAAAAAAAAAAACTTATTTCAAACAGAAAACAAGATTATTTTTCTTACCCCATTGGCAGATTATTTTGCAAGCAAAAACACACTTAAAGGAGAACTCCGGTGTGATATTGACCTAAAGTGTATTGAATCATGATACCGAGTGTGAACGTACCTTGCATATCTCATCTCGGTTTGTGTCCAGCAGTCCGAAATCTGGGGTCAGTTAGCCGATGCTCACAACAGGTTGTCAATGAGAGTGAATCGGGCATCGGAGAAGCCATGTAAATAAATCACTGTTTTACGCCATTTACGAGGCACAAAGTAGCTCCACACTTCATTGGTAGACTTCCAAGGGCCCTGACATTTAAAACGAGACATTGAGAACTCAGAAAAAGCACCGGTAGTTTATTTACAAGTAGATTTATACAGACATTTTCCACCAGGAACAGACCGGTCGCCGCCATCTTGAATTTAGTCACGATAAGTCGAGTGTCGAGCACGAAGGAAACTACAACCTGATAAGTTGATAACCTGATAAATTCCTTGGTGCTCGACACTCGACTTATCGTGACTAAGTTCAAGATGGCGGCGACCGGATTTTCTCTTCCAGGTACTGTCTGTATAAATCTTCTTGTAAATAAACTACCGGTGCTTTTTCTGAGTTCTCAATGTCTCGTTTTAAATGTCAGGGCCCTTGGAAGTCTACCAATGAAGTGTGGAGCTACTTTGTGCCTCGTAAATGGCGTAAAACAGTGATTTATTTACATTGCTACTTCGATGCCCTATTGACTCTCATTGACAACCTGTTGTGAGCATCGGCTAACTGACCCCAGATTTCGGACTGCTGGACACAAACCGAGATGAGATATGCAAGGTACGTTCACACTCGGTATCATGATTCACTACACTTTAGGTCAAAATCACACCGGAGTTCTCCTTTAATTTTGACTTGTTTTTTTCTGTAAACAAGAAAATAATTATTACTTGTCTAGAAAATCCTTCTTGATCTGGGAATTTTTTTTATATTTTGGCTGTAAACAAGACAGAAAATCTAAGTCAGAAAAGCATTTTTTGTGCAGTGATGTTATACTTTTTATTTTTACCAATAATGTTTTGACTCTAGAACATTTTTCTATTATGTATTATGTGTTTCAGTTATTGTTATTTAAACTGTCTCTAAACCTAGATTTGAATATAAATTTTCAATGGTGCCTTTTATATTATTCATGTTTTTAAAATTAACATTCTTTTTGTTCTCAGTTCCACCACATTTTGAGGTACAGCCAAGAGACCAAGACGGCATATATGGGAAATCAGTGATCCTGAATTGTTCGGCAAAGGGAAACCCAATCCCAACTATAGTATGGAACCATTCAAAAGGTATGCTAGTATTTGCAAATATGTCAATATGAAATATTCTTGCAGTTAAGAATTTCTGTGAAGAAACTCACCAAAGCATTTCCAGGTTACATTTTTCTCCAAATCCAGAAAAAAGGAAAGAATTTTGCATAAAAATGAAGCCTTTGTGGATTTAGATTTTTTTGTCTTTCCCAGTTAACCTAATGTAGGACCATATTATGAAGGGACCTGACACAGACACATAACTTCAGTCAGGTTTAGGGGTTATCTGGACAGGTGGGCTGGGCACAGGTGTTAGTTTGCATTGAGGCCATGGTCAAAGAAGCTGGATTACTGGATTAGAACAGGAGCAGGTGACTTGCTCGACCTTGATTCCTCCTGAAGGGGACAGAGCGTTTGAAGTCCTCAATACACATTGTAGATGAAAGCTCCATATACACAAAAAAAAAAAAAAAAAAAACAGGCTGCACATTGGGAGGGTGAAGTTCAACAGGGCTTGGATGAAAGAAAAGAGGGTCAGATGAAGTCTATGAGGTTAGAGAGGCATTGTGGGTAAAGGAGTGCTTGAGGATGGCATGTTCTCTGAAATCAAATTAGTGCATTCAGAAAGTAAATTTCCATTAAAATTTTCTGTATGTTCTGTATGTTCCCCAACACTTCATAACAGGTACAGTATTCCAGAAATGTTCATAAGAGTGGATCAGGCCATTTCTAGATGTGCAAGGCTTCTGCACATTTCAAGCTGATACTGCAAACTGATATTTCTTGTTATATTATTTTAATGCATTGACATAATTATGAACATACTATTTTGTAGTCAAAATAGTTTTATCATGTACTGAACTGTGTTACTCTTCTAGTTATTTACCTATAGTAGCACCGTCAGAAGTCTTGCACATTCACAGAAAATATCTTATTTCCACATTGCAAAATAAGGTGAATATCCTGAAAACCTTTTTTGACAGTCTTCACTGTCAATATGATTTTATTTTGTTGCCCAGACAGGCTGTGGCTTTGTCAGATTAAGTTGCTCATGTGGTATTATGGTTTATTTCATATTATTGAATCCCACAGTAGCATCTAATCCTAATCCAGAGATGACACAACAGATACAAAACAATTCATCAGAGATCTTTAAATCCAATAAAGAAATTATCATATGTAAACACAACAGCAGAAATTATATTGATCCTGAAACAAGGGTGTAATGATATTGGATTATCAAATGTTCAGGATTACAATAAAACTTATACATATAGCAGCCATGTTGCCTCTTAAAGCAATAGTTTTTGTGTTGTTATGCTAAAACGAAATGCCTATAGTGTAGTGTTTAAAAAATATATATTCCTTAAATGTTAAAAGTAACTTAAACATATATTCATTATACTATTTTACATATTAAAACATATGAATACACAACCATTCTAAATATATAGTATATTTAGATCTTACATTGTTTCTATTTTCTGTCTCAGGTGCTGGCGTACCTCAGTTCCAGCCCATCGCTTTGAATTCTGGCTCACGTATCCAGCTCCTGGAGAAGGGCTCTCTGCTCATAAAACACGTCCTGGAGGAAGATGCTGGATTTTATCTGTGCAAGGTCAGCAATGACGTGGGAGCCGATATCAGCAAGAGCATGTACCTCACCGTTAAAAGTAAGACCCTGTCAAGTGGAGCATGTTGATTGTATGAATGTGTGTGTTTGTGCATATGCGTGAAATAATGTTTGGTGATTGTGATGTGATCAGATTGCTATTAATAGACATGTATATTGTATCTTAATGTTTTATGTTCTCTTTGTTTGGTCTGTGCCACTGTATCGAAGGAGTGTGTGTGTGTGTGTGTGTGTGTGTGTGTGTGTGTGTGTGTGTGTGTGTGTGTGTGTGTGTGTGTGTGTGTGTGTGTGTGTGTGTGTGTGTGTGTGTGTGTGTGTGTGTGTGTGTGTGTGACTGAGTGTGTGTCTGGGCCTGAGGGTCTTCTGCCCTGTTGACTGCTGTGTGTACGGTATTGTGCTCCTTGGTGAATTGTTTATTTGTTGAGCAGGCAAAGACTTACATCCCCTCCATTAAACCCACTACACAGCATTTATGCCCACTCTGGCATGAGGAGAAGACCAAACCAACAGAGCAGTTCCACCAGTATCTGATTACATCACTTTCCATTTGTCTAAACATCACCAGCCATTTAGATCAGCAAAAATTAACTACAGAAAAACTTGAATTTACGTGATGACATTAGAAAGAATGTTGGTCACACTTTATATTAGGTGGCCTTAAATATTATGTACTTACATCAAAAAAATAAGTGCAGTGTACTTAATGTGGTCATATTGCATTGCAAAACACTTTTGGTGTTCAGGTTAGGGACAGGTTTGGTGGTATGGGTAGGTTTAAGGGTGGGTTAGGGTGTAAGGGATGGGTCAACAGTGGCAATTACAGAAATTAATTACAAATGTAATTACATATAGGTTTTTAAAAATATATAAGTACAATGTGAAAACATGTATGTACACAATAAGTACATTGTACCAAATGATTAATTTAAATGTAAGTAAATAGTAGTTAAGGCCACCTAATGTAAAGTAGGACCAGAATGTTTATGCTGTATTTTTCCTTACCATGAAAACGACTCCCTAAAATGACCACATTGCGTTTTGCATCATGTGAGCAACCCAGGACAAAGCCTTGGGGAACACCAGAGTCATTTTTTTTTTTTTTTTTTTTTTGTGGTCTGTCCCTTTTAAAAAAAATATAGATAGAATGGCCAAAAATTTGTTTATATTGCCCAGAATTTCAAGGGCAGTATACCTAGTATTTTTAAAGGAGCAGTTCACTTTCAGAACAACAATTTACAGATAATTTACTCACCCCCTTGTCATCCAAGATGTTTATTTCTTTTTTTTCTTCAGTCGTCAAGAAATTATGTTTTTTGAGATAAGCATTTCTGAAAAATTCTCCAAATAATGGACTTAAATGGTGCCCCGATTTTTGAATCTTCAAAATGCCGTTTAAATGCAGTTTCAAATGGCTGTAAACGATCCCAGCCGATGAAGAAGGGTCTTGTCTACCGAAACGTTCGGTCATTTTCTTAGAAAAATATATTTTTATATACCTTTTAAGCACTGAAACTCGTCTAGCACTAGGGCTTGTAGTGCGCGTTCCCGACTTTACGTACTCATGTCGAAAGGTCACGCGTGACGTATGCGAAACTACAGACCCAGTGTTTACAAAGCGAACTTGAGAAGAGAGAAGTGCAACGCAATCAAATACTCTTTAGCAACAAGGTACAACATAAAGTACAACGATGTCGGACGACTTTGAAGCTGGAGGAGCACATGAGATTGAGTTTTTCACCGTTTCCTACCTTTTTGAGCCGGAATACACAGACGATGAACTCTGTCAGAGAGAGAAAACTGCGACAGCCTCGGCGGCGACACAAGCCTTGGGCAGACCGCGTTCAAACGAGACGAGATGGTGGTGCAAGTGTGGAAAATGCCAGCCATTTCCAGCGGAGCAGGAATCTCAATGCTGTCACGACTGGACCACATCTGTTCCACTATTACAAACAATCGGCGAGTCAGGTGATGGGACTGCTTCAAGCATTCGCTGCGTTGCAGAGCACGGTGGATACAGTACGTAAAGTCGGGAACGCGCACTACAAGCCCTAGTGCTGGACGAGTTTCAGTGCTTAAAAGGTATGTAAAAATATATTTTTCTAAGAAATTGACCGAACGTTTCGGTAGACAAGACCCTTCTTCGTCGGCTGGGATTGTTTACAGCCATTTGAAGCTGCATTTAAACGGCATTTTGAAGATTCAAAAATCGGGGCACCATTTAAGGCCATTATATGGAGAAATTTCCAGATATGTTTATCTAAAAAAAAATATAATTTCTTGACGACTGAAGAAAAAAAGACATAAATATCTTGGATGACAGGGGGGTGAGTAAATTATCTGTAAATTGTTGTTCTGAAAGTGAACTACTCCTTTAAGCACATTTTTAGGGATGTTACACATATTCGATGACACGAGTGAGCAAATGTCTTTAAAAACCCCGTGAAGACGCTGCATATTCAAATCTCAAATTGACAGATTAAAAGCTGAGCCCAAATCTCTATTCGTCACTTTAGAACCAGTAACGGAAGAAAAGTTGCTTTATTGAAAATGTATTATTGAAAACTTCTTGTATTACTGTTTATTAAGAGATTAAAATCTCAATGTACTGTATTATGTTATTACCTGCATCTAATACAGCATTCATTTTTCAGCTTAATCTCATATTCACAATAAAACATTAGTTACCTGGACATAAGCACTTTTTTAGGGATGTTACACATATTAAATGGCACGAGTGAGTAAATACATAAGAAACATCAACGTAATGTCTTTAAAAACCCTGTGCAAACTACTTCCTTCTGCCACAGATTCAAATCTCAAGCTGACAGTTTAACAGATGAGTCCAAGCCTCCATTCGAAAATGTCACTCTAGAACCAGTAACAAAGGAACATTGAGTTGCTTCATTGAAAGCTTATTGTATTATTGTATTAAAAGCTCAATATATTATGTGATTTCCTGCTTCTGATACAGCATTTATTCTTCAGCTTAATCTCACATTTACAATAAAACATTATTATGAATGTCTTCTGAGGAAAGCAATATCTTTGTCATACTATCCTTTCATCTGTAAAGGATGATTTCCAATGACAGCGCTGCTCAGTGCATTTGTTGGCTACGACTTACAAGGTGTTGCTGAAAGTAAAAATAACTTCCTTGCTTACAACCCTGTTTCAGTCTCTTTCAATATAAAAGTTTTTACTGCTTACTCACTCATAAAAATAGTCTATTGTTGCGACCTAATGGTGGAAATACTAAATACTATTATTAAATACTACTATTATTCGTATAAAATATTTGAATAATAATATGCAATAAATAACATCAGCCATCTTAAAAGTTGCAATAAATAGCATGATGTTACAATAAAATATGTAACGTGATGAGATTTTGCCCTCAGCTAAAACTATTTGCTCTGGAACAAATAATAGGTTAATGACACCATAGATTACTCATTAGATTTACACAAAACAAGTTATATCTCATGTTTAACCACTATAGAAACCAGCAGCAAATTCCAGAGAATCTGGCCAAGGTAAGGCTGTTCTTGGCCTCTGATGCCCTGGAGCTCACATCTCTGAAAGTCTAAACAAGTACATTCTCACCTAAAAAAACTATTAAAACAACAATTATTCACACACAAAGACAGTATTTATAAAATTATAGTAGATTCGGGTGTCCGCAATGACACTCCTTGTAAGAAATATCGCAAGCAGAGTGATACAAAGTAAAATGGTTGGAGTTCCGATATCACTAGAATATCAAACTCCTCTCAGCCAATCGGATGTGTGTGTGTGTGTGTGTGTGTGTTTGTTTTTGTGACATATCAGGACACAAATTTGTGTAATAACATGGGTATGACATAGGTATTACAAGGAGAGGGTGACTTATGAGGACATTGCCCATGTCCCCACTTTTCAAAAGGCTTATAAATCATACAGAATACGTTTTTTTGAGAATGTAAAGATATGCACAGTCTCCTGTGAGGGCTAGGTTTAGGTGTAGGGAAGGTGTAGGGTGATAGCAAATATCGTTTGTACAGTATAAAAACCATTACGTCTATGGAATGTCCCCACAATTCACAAAAACAAACATGTGTGTGTGTGTGTGTGTGTGTGTGTTTGTGTTTATATGTATGTATATTCAGTCATCATAATTTTGTTTTAACTGGATCAGTTGATTCATTAAAAATAGCCTACTCGAAAGAACATCATTCAGATAGTCTTGCTTTTCTATTGAACTCTCATAAATGCACCTAAAAGAGCTAGAGGGGATGTCAAGATTTTTATGAACTATGATTCACAATTTAGTAATTTTTCTGCACACAATTACTATGAAAAATACATTTAATATACCTTGCGTTCTTTTTTCTTCTGCTGTTCACTTATTTATAGTGCACAGTTCTAGTTTGTTATTTTGTGTTGAATGTTGTTGGCTCTTATGACACATTGCTTGAAATATAAATAATAGCATTTTTTTCTGTGTGGGGATTATTGTGTATTTAAAAAAAATAAATAATTTAAATCAGATTTAGTGATGTTCAATTAACAGTCATTAAGCTTGAATCTTGCTTGTATTTTGATTCTTGTTTTCATTTCTATCATCATCTTTCTCCTTGTGTGGGTCTGGTGGCACTCCCTCGCCTTCAGTATCAGAGAGAGCACATGCTCAGACTGTGGCCAATTGTGCAAGAAAAAGGGGGAATTGCTTCAGCATGGCAGCCTGCTGCACTCCACCAACCACACACACACACTCACGCTGCCCCTCCCAATCCAGAGAATGTACCACACTCCATTGGCCTGCACAGAGAAGGCAATGAGTGTGTGTGTTTGTGAGAGAAATGGGGGTAGATGGCCCACTCAGGCGTGGCAACGTGACGAGGTGGCCTAGTTTCCCAGGGTGCCCCTGTACTGGTGATAAAATGAGGGCTGAAATGGATTATATACACCCAGAGTTGCTGCTGCAGCCTCTGTATTCATACAGCATGATACGCCATATACACTAATCATATTCAACATGGCCATCAAAGTGGAAAACACAAATGGAGTTATCATAGTTAATTCACACCCAGCCGTAAATGCTGGGCCAAATTGCCAAGAATATTTTAAGGCTCACTTGCTGTCTGCGCACTGAAAGAATGCAAATGATCTCCGATTACAGTTTTATAATTTTTACAGTTCTACACACTGTATAAAAATATAAATATTTTGCTTTTTTGGCTTCAAGGTCATTGACTGCTCAGCCACTATAACGAGTCTCTGAATCTCCATCAGATGATCATCTTTCATGCTTTTTAACCCGTGTGCATCTCTAAACTCCACTTATATGCTTCATTGAACTGACAATGAAGACCATTAAAGGCTACATATGTGCCACGGTCTGACTCATCTTTTGTTTGTGTGTACTGTAAGTAGAGAGAGAAATATTATTTGCATGCTTGCCTTGATTACTTTTCTTGTTGTGAAGCTTTCCTTACAAGACAGTAGGCATATTTTTGATACAGGTTTTAGTAGAACACATGCATAAAAAATAGCTGCATTTCTGAGGATCATGGATTTTTGAACAATAGTAAATTATTATGTTTGTCGGGGAAGTAGGGAAGAAGCTTAACATTTAAGTCTAAATATTAGGGATGTGACGAGAAAAATTTGTTTGAATATATATGTTTAAAAGACTTAAGCAATGAAAATTTTGTCAGAACCAATAGTATAATTATATACGTTATTTCTAATCATTTTTTCTTCAGAATCGTGATCTCCAATTTATATATATTTTTTTAAATTTATCCAGAATCATGCAGCTTTAGTTTACATGTTTATTACTGCATATAATTCATTAAAATAGAAGTTTAATCTCATAAAGTACAAGTTGATATCAAAATGCACTTACATTTTTTTTTTTTGCATTTTGTGTTTTTCAGTTTAATTAAATACTATTTTTCCCTAAATATTTCATCATAGAGGATTTCTTTTAAAAAGTTTAAAAATCTTGTCTCGTTCTTGTGAACCCAGTCTTGTGTCTCGTCTTGCCTCATGGGATAAGTGTCAATACTTACATGTATTGATGTAATCGTAATGCACTGTCAACCTCGTCATTTTATCACAATGTGTACCATTTTAAAGAATCTTGCAGATATTTAATCTAATGTCACTATTTTTGAAACTGAAAAGTCTTATTTCATAGAATGGATGTAAAACACATCTGTGTTGTTTGTGAAAAGACAACATTTACTCACACATCTTGTGAATATCAAACTCTCTACTGTGCTCCCTGTGGCTTTGCCTGGTTTGTTTAATAATAGTTAGGTGCTGTTCTATGGCTGCTGAAATGAATAAAGGGAGATTCTGTTTGATGTGCGGTTATAGCTGCCATCAGCGCTCCCCCCTCTCTCTTTATTACAGGAGCCTGTAATATTGCTGGATATTAAAAATATACATCAACTAAGCTGTTATGGGAATACCATTTAGAGCCCCTCTTGCCTGAAGCCCCTCTCATGCTGACTGCAAGACTTTAAATGAGATTGTACACACTCTTTTGGATGTGTACTAAGGAGAATTTTTAAGAACTGAGGACTCACCATATTGTGACTTTATTTTTCTTTTTTTCCCTCCGCATTGCATTCAATATCAATGTCTTCTGCAATATCATATGAGATGCACTGGTGAAAAAACTGCAACAGTCAGATTCCTTTAATAAAAGTCCTTTTAATTTTCTTCATAGATAATTTTTTTTAGCAATAATGTATAAACATCAAGGTTGTTAGGCGTTGCTGTAAGCTTCTGTAGTAACCACACTTCATTATCATTTCAATTTCATTAAAAATATTTTATTTAAAAAGCTGGTTTAATAGCAGAATTAACACTACACTACCCATAATCCAGAAGAAAAGTCCACCTATCAGAAAAGGCACTGTTACTATGGAAACTGAAATCACTCCCTTAAATGAGAAGATCACTTCCAGAACTAAAATGTACAGATAATTCACCCCCTTGTCATCCAAGATGTTCATGTCTTTCTTTCTTCAGTCATAAATAAATTGTTTTTTGAGGCAAACATTTCAGGATTTTTCTTTATATTGTGGATGTTATTGGTGCCTGTGAGTTCCAACTTCCAAAATGCAGTTTAAAAGCAGCTTCAAAGGGCTTTAAACAATCCCAGCTGAGAAAGAAGGGTCTTATCTGGCGAACCGATCGGTTATTTTCTAAAAAAATTTACAATTTATATACTTTTTAACCTCAAATGCTCGTCTTGTCTAGCTCTGTGTGAATGTCGAAAACCTCCCATCTAATTTTCTTCAACTTCAAAATCGTCCTACATCGCAGCAAAATACTAACCCAGTGTTTACAAAGTGAACACGCAAGGAGGTTCAAACACCCTTTACAAAAAAAGGTAAAACAACAATGTAGAACGATATTGAAGTTAAAGGAGAAAATGAGATGGGAGTTTTTCAACATACCCTAACGTCTCGGTTACGTATGTAACGGAGACATCACGTCGGAGACCGACGAATTGGGATATCGCTTTAGAGATACCAATCCTCTTCGTGTGTAAACTAAACGAGCCAATGCACATTGGCATGCATGATTGCATCCAGCTGTCGCTGATCACAGCGTGAGCATAAATACACAGCAGGTGCAATGCATAGACAGGATTTCGCTGAGGAGCCGAGCTTGGGTCCGGCCGCACAGCGGTGGTACAGCAGCTGAGGCGACGGGATGTGACGTCTCCGTTCCCTCCTTCAGGGAACGAGGGTTACATACGTAACCGAGACGTTCCCTCTCAGTCGGTCTCTTCGACGTCACAGCGGAGACCGACGAATTGGGATCCCTAGCAAAGCGCCGCAGCTGCTGCCCCCCTTCAGTGTCCTGAGCAAGCCCCCTGGCCTCCAATTTTTTTGCTTAGGCCAAGGGCGGATCAGAAAAGACCAGTCACTGTATAACATAGCACTACCCACTTCAGTGAAGCTGGAGCACTGGGAATGTGCGGAGCTCCCACCCATCATGCAGGAGGTTCGGAGTAATACACATATGGCTCATATTAGGACATATGGAAGATTGGAGGTGATTGAACCCTCGTGAAGATGGTAGAAGGTTACCGGGGAAACACGGCCTCTGTGGGTACCGTGGAAGACATGGGATGCACTTAAGTCTCTCATTTATCCTGAGCCTTCTATCGGTTCTAAAGATTCATCGAGAGAGGGCCTGGCGCCTAGACGTTCCGCCACGTCTGGAGCCGAGGAAGGAGGAACTCGACAGGGTCTACTATATGGACACTCTGGAGAAAATAGCAAGCCGACCTGAGCCAGTGCCTCTCAGTGTTTCTACCCGTTTGAGGTGAGAACAGAGGAGGAGACTGGCTCTACACGAAGGCTATAAAACCTAGCAAACGTGTTGGGGGTCGCCCAGCCCGCAGCTCTACAAATGTCAGATAGCAAGGCGCCACGAGCCAGCGCCCAGGAGGATGCAACACTTCTAGTTGAGTGAGCTCACAACCAGGGCGATGGCATCCACTATCCAGTGTGCCATCCTCTGCTTGGAGACGGCCTTCCCCTTCTGCCGTCCTCCGTGACAAATAAAGAGCTGGTCTGAGGTCTGCCTCCTCCGGGGGCAGCGCTTGCAGGCAGGGAGGAAGTGGTGCGTTCACCATCTCCCGAAGAGCAGCTTCCTCCATCTCTGGGTCGCCCGTCTCAGGGACGCTTGTTCTTGCGTTTCCCACTGGTCTTCATGGGAGCCTGGACGGGCGGGGCGGGCGCCCTGCGACCGGCTTCATGGTGCCGTTGTGAAGGCTGCTGCGCTGGCTGCTGTGGAGCGGGGGTGGAAGCAGGGGGCTGCCCTCGGCGACGAGCAGGCTGAGGTGCCGCCGACGGCCGGGTGGAGGCAGCAGCAGGAGCACGCCGGGGCAGGATGTGACTAATGTCCTCAGTCTGCTTCTGTGCGGCAGAGAACTGCTGGGCAAAGTTCTCTACCACGTCGCCGAATAGGCTGGTCTGGGACACGGGGGAATTTAGGAACCTGATCTTATCGGCTTCCCTCATGTCGGCCAGACACAGCCAGAGATGGCGTTCCTGGACCACCATTGTGGACATCGCACGACCCAGAGACCGCGCCGTAACCTTCGTCGCTCGTAGCGCGAGGTCCGTAGCGATACGGAGTTCACGTAGAACTTCCGGGTCGTGACCACCCTCGTACCTAGTGCCTGGGCCTGATGGACCTGTAAAAACGCCATAGCGTGTAAGGCTGAGCCAGCAGCCCCACAAGCCGTGTAGGCACTGCCGATCAGAGCCGACGAGTGCCCACAGGCACACTCTTCTGGGAGCTCCAGATGGAACGGAGTGTCGGTGGAAGGAGGAACCCCCGACGGATTATCCGCCGGGGAATTCCTCACCGTCACCGTCAGACCAGTCAGCCCTCTGCCAGAGGTAACGCTGGGGGGAACGGTAGATCTGGGCAGAGGAACTGGCACCCCGCCCCTTTGCAGGAAGCAGAGTCTGGTCCGCAGCTCCGTGATGACGGCATGACTCATCCACAAACGCTGCCTGAGCATGCTCAATGCCCAGACACGTCAGACAGCGATAGTGACCATCACCTGGCACCAGGTAACGACCGCACCCAGAAACGCACGGGTGAAACGGCATTGTTGTTTCAAACGCCTCGTCTTTAAAAAGACGTTCACCCGTGATGTCGAAGAGACCGACTGAGAGGGAACTGTCTTGAACCGGAATACACAGTTTCAGTTTCAGAGTTCATGCAGAGCTAGATAAGACAAGCATTTGAGGTTTTTTTTTTGCATGAGCAGTGTGAGGGATCTGTCTGTTTCTCTCTCTCCTTCTCTCTCTCTTTCCTGGCAGGCATGGCTATGATTAAATGATAAGCACACTTCGATTATTCATATAGATCCTTCTGCTTGTTTCGCTCAGCAATACTAGCACTGGTGAAGCAGGAATGTGATTAAAACTCCCCAAATCAGCATGCACTACGTTTGGGCCCTATGATCGTACAGTATACACTTTGTGATGGTAAGTATTCATGCAGAGCTAGATAAGACAAGCATTTGAGGTTAAAAAGTATAAAAATGTTTTTCTTTTTTTTTTTTTGGCAATTAACCGATCGTTTTCCTAGATAAGACCCTTCTTCCTAGGCTGGGATCGTTTAGATACTTTTGAAGCTGCATTTAAATTGCATTTTGGAAGTTCAAACTCATGGGTACCATGGAGAACATTTCTGAATTTTTCCTCAAAAAACAATTTCTTTACAACTGAAGAATGAAAGACATGAACATCTTGGATGACAAGGGGGTGAGTAAATTATCTGTAAATTTTTGTTCTGGAAGTGAACTCCTTTAAAGCACTGCAAATTACAGCACATGATTATTTTTAATTTAGCAACTATAGGCCAATTTAAACCCCAAATAATGATGATAAAAATGTAGTTGTTAAAAACATTTTGAATTTGAAAGAATAGCAGAGTTCACATCACAACTATGACGATAATGGCAAAAAGGAACTGCCACAACCCCTTGGACTGTTTGTGTTGGTTTCTCCCTCTTGTGCCCATATTTGGTTGTTCCTGTTTCCTTACCTTGTTTAGTCATTATTAGTTGCCTTGTATCACCTGTGTCTATCTAGTTCATTGAATCACCTGTCTATATAAGTTGGTTTTAGTTCAGTGTTTGTTGTCCGATCACAAGGTTATGTTTGTGTGTGTCTTTCAGCCATCCATGTGTGGAAATGCTTATTGTGTCATTGCATTCCGCCTTTTGTCTGTCTCCTTCTACACACAACCATTACAGGAACAACTTAGTTGGAATCAAATTCAAAACGTTTTTTTTTTAGTTTTTTTTTTTCAGCTGATGAAGATAAAAACATTAACAACAAATCAGAATCCATCCTGCTTTAAAGAGCTTGAGTGATTAAAAGCATTTGTTTATCATTCTTGGTGTGAACAGACCTTATTAGTCAATAGTTAATAGTGAGTCACAACCTTTTTTCCCATTTCAGTTCTTTTTATTTTCTTTCTTTTTTTATTTTAAATCAAAGTTGCATTTTAAATCTGGTTTGTTTGTATGTACGTAAACGAATGGGAAAATACATAATTAAATAAAACTGCTGAAAAAGTTGACTTTCTGTAGTCAAAACTAATTAAAAATAATTGTCTTTCTATATTTTTAGGATCTTGTGCAGGTTCAGTGTAGGTCTCAAACTCGCAACAGATCTTCAGAGAGCACACTCCGCTAAAGAGCAATAACATTTAGAGAAGGCGGAGGGGTATTTTCGTTTTTTAATATGCTGTACTTAAAATTCATAGTTGTCATGCAAAATAAATCAGCGCTCTCTCGTATGGTGCTTCTGCGTGGAGCTTCTGAGTGAATAAGAGATGAGAGTTAAACGTTCACAGGCCTGACTCTGACACTCTCCATCATGTCAACTTCCGCCACTTCACACCACACTAAACCACTCTCAGAGGCCAGGCATGGGCAGACTGCATGTGTGTGCCCCTTTTTCTTTTTCTCTCTGTCTGTCTTTTTTATTTTTTATTTTAATTTTTATAAAAAAAATTATTTCTCTTTCAAAAACAAATATACAGAAATACTTAACGTCAAACAGAACAAACAAAAATGGGGGTAAATATAACAAATAAGAGAACTGCAGGAGGTTCATGAGTTGATAAAAAGCTAATAATTAAATCAAATGTAAAAATTAAAATAAATGTGGCTGCAAATTAAATCTAAAATAGTGATATAGCATAGTGTGATTATCGTGTGATTATCAAATCAGATGCTGCAAATTAATTAACTATAATGTTGTTCATTTTATAATTAGAGTTATAGAGTTATAAATAATATATAATTTATAATAATTAGGATTATATAAGTGCAGCTCTATATACATCATTTAAAAAACATTAAATATTCTATCTGTTCACTTGCATGTCATGTGACCATAATCTAACATCAGAGAACCAAGAACATGCAAATGTTTCTTTAAATATTAACTTAAAATCTCAAGGGTACAAGTAAATATTTAACATCTAAGGGGTCTGGCTGATGAAAAAAAAAAAAAAAAGTTTGGGACTCCCTTTGGTAAAAGCTTGTTTTTGGAAAATTATAATAAATGTACTTAGTTTGCAAAATAAATATACATTGTCTAATGTGATGTTGTGTTATTTTTAATTGGAAACTAATGGAAACAAACCAAAAGCAAGACTAAAAAACGGGGAGAAAAAAAACCAATACAAATATAATTATAAATTGTATTATTCTGATTGGTTTGATACAAAATCTATTTTACATTTAAAAATAAACTTTTACAAATAATTTTTTTGAGGTATCTGAGGTATTATTATGATGTGAAATCGATAAGGAATATTATAACCATTGCCATCAAAACAAAAGCAGTACATACTGTACAAAATAAATTATGATTGTGTAAAATTAATTTACATTTAAATTAATGAACTTTTAAATGGCTTTTGAATGTAGAATTTATTATTATTATTATTTTTAATAAACATGCAAAATAGAAGCAAGTTAAACTTTTTTAGTTACAACTATTTATAACAAGGTCTTTGTCATAATTTCTAGGATATTGCTTCAGCCTCGCTCTATATTTTTTTACAGTACTTCTAACTAACGTATCCAGATATCCAGTTGAAACGTACTTACCATCACAAAGTACTATACGATCATAGGGCCCAAATGTAGTGCATACTGATTTGGGGAGTTTTATTCACATGCTTCACCAGTGCTAGTATTGCTGAGCGAAACAAGCAGAAGGATCTATATGAATAATCGAAGTGTGCTCATCATTTAATCATAGCCATGCCTGCCAGGAAAGAGAGAGAGAAGGAGAGAGAGAGACAGACAGATCCCTCACACTGCTTCAGGGTAACAAGGTTTCAGACAGTGGAGGGGTGAGACAGGCCTGAGCATGGTCTTGCACCTCTTTTCATGTCTGCGCTTGCAATGTGAACTTCTCACAATTGAACAACTAAGTTTGCATTCAGCACAGTTATGTTTTTATTTATTTATTTATTTATTTATTTATTTTATTATTATTTATTTATTTATTTATTTATGTATTTTTTTTTTTTTGGCATATGAAATGTTTTGGCTATAATCTGATACTGTAGGTATTACATTTATTTATAATTATTAAGGAAACCAGTTTTCAGAAGTCCATTTTGGGTCAACTGCACTATTATTATTTAATGTGTTGTGATTCAAATTCAAGTAATGTTTAATTACATTAAATAGATTTTTTAATACCTATTTCATTATGAAGTATAACGATTGAGTGTAACATATAAAAAATGTACATGAATTTGTGTATGTCCCCTTTTTTCTTGAATAACTTTGAACTGGCATGGACTACACAAGTTTTTGCTAAACATGATGATCGTCTTGGTTACGTATGTAACCCTCGTTCCCTGAAGTAGGGAACGGAGACGTCACGTCGGAGACCGACGAATTGGGATATCGCTTTAGAGATACCAATCCTCTTCTTGTGTAAACTAAACGAGCCAATGCACATTGGCATGCATGATTGCATCCAGCTGTCGCTGATCACAGCGTGAGCATAAATACACAGCAGGTGCAATGCATAGACAGGATTTCGCTGAGGAGCCGAGCTTGGGTCCGGCCGCACAGCGGTGGTACAGCAGCTGAGGCGACGGGACGTGACGTCTCCGTTCCCTCCTTCAGGGAACGAGGGTTACATACGTAACCGAGACGTTCCCTCTCAGTCGGTCTCTTCGACGTCACGTCGGAGACTGACGAATTGGGATCCCTAGCAAAGCGCCGCAGCTGCTGCCCCCCTCCAGTGTCCTGAGCAAGCCTCCTGGCCTCCAATTTTTGCTTAGGCCAAGGGCAGATCAGAAAATACCATTCACTGTATAACATAGCACTACCCACTTCAGTGAAGCTGGAGCACTGGGAACTTGCGGAGCTCCCACCCATCCCGCAGGAGGTTCGGAGCAATACACATATGGCTCATACTAGGACATATGGAAGAATGGAGGTGATTGAACCCTCGTGAAGATGGTAGAAGGTTACCGGGGAAACACGGCCTCTGTGGGTACCGTGGAAGACATATGGGATTCACTTAAGTCTCTCATGTATCCTGAGCCTTCTATCGGTTCTAAAGATTCATCGAGAGAGGCCTGGCGCCTAGACGCTCCGCTACGTCTGGAGCCGAGGAAGGAGGAACTCGACAGGGTCTACATGGACACTCTGGAGAAGATAGCAAGCCGACCTGAGCCAGTGCCTCTCAGTGTTTCTACCCGTTTGAGGTGAGAACACAGGAGGAGACTGGCTATAAAACCTGGTGAACGTGTTGGGGGTCGCCCAGCCCGCAGCTCTACAAATGTCAGATAGCGAGGCGCCACGAGCCAGCGCCCAGGAGGATGCAACACTTCTAGTAGAGTGAGCTCGCAACCTGAGCGGGCAAGGCATGCCCTGAGCTTGATAAGTCAAGGCGATGGCATCCACTATCCAGTGTGGCATCCTCTGCTTGGAGACGGCCTTCCCCTTCTGCCGTCCTCCGTGACAAATAAAGAGCTGGTCTGAGGTCCTGAAGCTTTGCGTCCGGTCGACGTAGCATCTTAATGCTCGGACGGGACAAAGCAAAGCTAGGGCTGGGTCTGCCTCTTCCGGGGGCAGCGCTTGCAGGCTCACCACTTGATCCCTGAAGGGGGTAGTGGGAACCTTGGGCACGTAGCCAGGCCGGGGCCTCAGGGTTACCTGGGAATCTGCCGGCCCGAACTGAAGGCACGAATCGTCGACCGAAAACACCTGCAGGTCCCCTACCCTCTTGATGGAGGCCAATGCAAGGAGGAGCAGAGTCTTCATAGAGAGATACTTCAGCTCGACTGAGTGTAAAGGCTCAAAGGGGACCCGCTGTAGTGCTGTGAGCACCAGAGACAGGTCCCAAGAGGGTACGGAGGGGGGCCTAGGAGGATTTAACCTCCTCGCTCCCCTGAGAAACCTGACGACCAGGTCGTGCTTACCCACCGACCCTCCTTCAATGGGGTCATGGATTGCAGAGATAGCGGCTACATAGACCTTAAGGGTGGAGGGCGACAGCCTACGCTCCAACCCTTGCTGCAAAAAGATGAGCACGACTCCGATCGGGCATCTTCGGGGATCTTCATTTCTTGAGAAAGCCCACTCGACGAACAGGTTCCACTTCAAGGCGTAAGCATGTCTCGTGGATGCAGCTCTCGCCGAAGTGATGGTGTCTACCACTCCTTGGGGTAGATCACTCAGAACCTCCGCGTTCCGTCCAGGGACCAGATATGTAGTTTCCAGAGGTCTGGACGTGGGTGCCACAGGGTGCCCCGTCTCTGAGTCAGTAGATCCTTCCTCAGAGGAATCCGCCAGGGAGGGGGTGTCGCGAGGAGCATTAGTTCTGGAAACCAGGTCCGAGTAGGCCAGTAAGGCGCCACTAACAGGACCTGCTCCTCGTCCTCCCTGACCTTGCACAGTGTCTGTGCGAGAAGGCTCACTGGGGGAAACGCATATTTGCGTAGGCCCTGCGGCCAGCTGCATGCCAGGGAGTCCGTGCCGAGTGTACCCTCGGTCAGGGAGTAAAAGAGCTGGCAGTGGGACGTCTCTGGGGAAGCAAACAGGTCTACCTGAGCTTCCCCGAAACGTCTCCAAATCAGCTGGACCGACTGGGGATGGAGTCTCCACTCTCCGGGAAGCACAGCTCGTGAGAGCTCGTCGGCTGCACGGTTGAGCAAACCCGGAATATGAATGGCACGAAGCGACCTCAGATGCTTCTGACTCCAGAGGAGGAGAGAACGGGCGAGCTGCGACATGCGACGGGAGCGTAGACCACCTTGTCGGTTGATGTACGCAACGGTCGCAGTGTTGTCCGTACGGACCAGCACGTGTTTGCCTCGAAGGCGCCCTTTGAGACGGTTCAAGGCAAGGCGTACTGCCAGCAGCTCTAGGCAGTTGATGTGCCAGTGTAGCTGGGGGCTCGTCCAAACCCCCGACACTGCCTGCCTGTTGTACGTGGCCCCCCAACCGGTGGTGGAGGCATCCGTGTGTACCACAGCGTCCCTGGAGACCTGTTCTAAGGGGACTCCTGCCCGAAGAAAAGCTAGGTCTGACCACGGGGTGAAGGTTAGGCGACAGGCCGAGGTTACTTTGACCCGGAGAGTGCCGCGCTGCCACGCTCTCCTCGGGACTCGGCCACGAAGCCAGTGGTCTCATATGGAGCAGTCCAAGCGGTATAACTGCCGTAGCTGCTGCCATATGCCCCAGGAGCCTCTGAAATTGTTTCAGTGGGACCACTTTCCTGCTCTTGAACGTATTCAAGCAGTTCAGCACTGACTGAGCACGCTCTTGCGTGAGGCGAGCTGTTTGGCTGACCGAGTTCAGTTCCACACCAAGAAAAGAGATCCTCTGCATATGAGAGAGTTTTGCTCTTTTCCCAGTTGACCCGAAGGCCCAAGTGAGGGAGGTGTGCCAACACCAGGTCCCTGTGTTCGCATAACTGCTCTCGAGAGTGTGCCAGTATCAGCCAGTCGTCGAGGTAGTTGAGGATACAACAGCCTGTTCTTTGAGGGGCCTCTTTTGAGGGCCGCCTCCGCGACTTTCGTGAAGACACGGGGCGAGAGGGACAGCCCGAAGGGCAGGACCTTGTACTGATATGCTCTGCCTTCGAACGCGAACCGCAGAAATGGTCTGTGGCGCGGAAGGATCGAAACATGAAAGTACGCGTCCTTCAGGTCAATCGCTGCGAACCAATCCTGGGGACGAACACATCTGAGGATGTGTTTTTGTGTGAGCATCTTGAAAGGTAGCTTGTGAAGGGCTCGATTCAAGACGCGCAGGTCCAGAGACCGCGCCGTAACCTTTGTCGCTCGTAGCGCGAGGTCCGTAGCGATACGGAGTTCACGTAGAACTTCCGGGTCGTGACCACCCTCGTACAGGTCCTTCAGTGCCTGGGCCTGATGGACCTGTAATAACGCCATAGCGTGTAGGGCGGAGCCAGCAGCCCCACAAGCCGTGTAGGCACTGCCGATCAGAGCCGACGAGTGCCTACAGGCCCGGGAGGGGAGCAACGGGTTGCCCCGCCAAGTGGAAGTGGCGCCGGGACACAATTGCATCGCCACCGCACGCTCCACCGGCGGGACAGCCGCGTACCCCCGCGCTGGTCCGCCATCAAGGGTGGTGAGGGAGGATGTGCCACTGGAGCGGTTTCTGGCAGTAAAAGGTGCCGTCCACATCCCAGTAAGCTCATCATGCACCTCCGGGAAGAAGGGCACTGGGGTGGGACACTGAGAACCAGCGCGAGCCACCCCAAGATACCAATCATCCAGCCGAGAGGGGTCGGGACGTGATGGAGGGTTCCATTCAAGCCCTACCTTCTCGGCGGCCCGGGCAAACATAGCCATCATCTCGGGGTCGGTATCCGGCACCGCTGAGCGGCCAGCGGACGGCAGCGATCCGGAATCGTCCTCCCCCGAGAAGTCTGGCTCACCCCCCGATGCAGCGACAGCGATTGACATCCGGTCGTCAGGGGGAGCCGCAAAAGTAATGAGCGGTTCCTCACGAGGAGGACCAGAACACTCTTCTGGGAGCTCCAGATGGAACGGACTGTCGGTGGAAGGAGGAACCCCCAACGGATCGTCCGCCGGGAAATTCCCCACCATCACCGTCAGACCAGTCAGCCCTCTGCCAGAGGTAGAGTCCCCCCAGCGTTTGCCGGGGGGAACGGTAGATCTGGGCAGAGGAACTGGCACCCCGCCCCTTAGCAGGAAGCGGAGTCTGGTCCGCAGCTCCTTGATGGACATGCCGCCGCAATGACGGCATGACTCATCCACAAACGCCGCCCGAGCGTGCTCAATACCCAGACACGTCAGACAGCGATCGTGACCATCACCCGGCGCCAGGTAACGACCGCATCCAGAAACGCACGGGTGAAACGGCATTGTGTTTCAAACACCTCGTCTTTAAAAAGACGTTCACCCGTGGCACTCTTTTAGAAAACTGCTCTTAGTGCTGAAGCGCACAGGGGAGATGGCCGCTGCGACACAGAAGGCAGGTAGTGCAATCCTTGACTGCGCGCTTTTTCCACCCACAGGAGACCACCACCGCTGACGCGCCGTGCCGCAAACACTGCAGTGAAGAGTTCTCAGGAAACACACAGTAATGGCTCGTTCTGTCTTTCTGAAGAAGATCGGCTCCGATGCGAAATGCAGTCTATGCATTGCACCTGCTGTGTATTTATGCTCACGCTGTGATCAGCGACAGCTGGATGCAATCATGCATGCCAATGTGCATTGGCTCGTTTAGTTTACACACGAAGAGGATTGGTATCTCTAAAGCGATATCCCAATTCGTCGGTCTCCGACGTGACGTCGAAGAGACCGACTGAGAGGGAACCACATTTTCCCACCATTATTTGAAAATGTTCCAAAGAGAGTATTTTTGATTCAGCGGAAGCAAGAAAACATTTTTTGCAAAGGATTTTGCATTCTCAATGTCACATATTTACTTCCCAGCATAGTATATTCACTACGAAACTAACTAATTTATGAATAAAATAAGTTTTAGGGTTTTGAGAAATATAAAAGAAAGAAAACTGAAAATTCTGCATTAATTTTAAATCACTATTGCTAGATAGTAGAAATAAATACAGTGACATGCAAAAAGTTTGGGAATCCCTTGCAGAATATGTGAAAATGTGAATAATTTTAACAAAATAAGAGAGATCATACAAAAAATTTAGTACTGTCCTGAGTAAGATATTTTACGTATAGTCCACAAGACAAACAAAAAAAATAGCTGTTATTATTAAAATAACCCCTTCAAAAGTTTTTTTTTTTTTTTTTTTTGTGATGGTTGTTCATGAGTCTTTTGTTTGTTCTGAACAGTTAAACTGAGCACTGTTCTTCAGAAAATTCCTCCAGGTTCAAACATTCACTGATGCTCCAGAAGGAAACACAATGCATTAAGAGCCGGGCATGAACATTTTTGAATTTGAAGATTAAGGTAAATTCTACTTAATTTGTCTTCTGGGAAACACGCAAGTGTCTTCTGTTGCTCACGAAGGGCAGTACTAAATGAAAAAGAAATGATATTTCAACAAAATAATACTAATTTGGACATCTTTATCTTGTTTAAAAGTTTTCATCCCCCTTAATGCATCTTGTTTTTCTTCTGAAAAATCAGCGAATGTTTGAACCTTTTTTAATAGTTGTGTTTGAGTCCCTCAATTGTCCTCAGTCTGAAAAGATGGATCTCAAAATCACACCGTGATCCAGTCACTGCTGGAAAGGGTTTAAACATGCAAAACTGAAGAATCTGCAGGACCTGGATGATTTTTCTGAAGAACAGTGCTCAGTTTAACTGTTCAGGACAAACAAGAACTCATGAACAGCCCTCATAAAACAAAACAAAAAAAACAGTCGTAGATCATCCAGGTAACCACACACAGTATTAAGAACCAAGGGTTCCTAAACTTTTGAAATGGGTTATTTTAATCATTTCAGCTGTTTTTTTAATAGTCTTGTGGACTATATGTAAACATCTTTTCTGTAAAATATCTTACTCAGGACAGTACTAAATAAAAAATAACATGTATTTTGTATGATCTTATTTTGTTACAATTATTCACATTTTCACAGATTCTGCAAGGCGTTCACAAAAGTTTGCGTGCCACTATGTTTACTTCTAGCGATCTAGCAATCGTGATTTAGAATTTAGATTGTAGAATTTGCAAATACTTTATAACTTTTCTTTCTTTTACATTTCTCAAAACCCTAAAACCTTATTATATTAATAAATTGTTTGTTTCCTAGTGAATATAAGAAGAAAATACTGTGCATACAATATATTAAATATAATGTTCACATTGCTGTAATTTGACTGATTGGCTGATTCATTCTTAATGTAATGAGAAAAATGTTTTATTTTGGATGTATTTCTGTGCCGAGCGTGTGAAAGCATACGGCTGGGTCCTCACTGATGGTAAATATTATTCCATCCATATAACTTTGCTGTGTCTTTCTCTGTTTGTTCTTCTGTTCAGTTCCTGCCATGATCACATCTTACCCCAACACCACACGAGCAGAACAGGGTCACATGACTGAGATGAGCTGCACTGCTCACGGTGAAAAGCCCATCAAGGTTCGCTGGGAGAAGGAATCTCATATCATCAACCCAGACATGAGCCGCTATGTGGTTACTGTGAAGGAAGTGGGAGATGAGGTCATATCCACCCTGCAGGTGAGCAAAGACACCATCTACACTGAGAATGCAATCATACGCCTCATTTCCAAAACACATATTCTGGGTTGCCCTGGACTGGCTGTCAGTGACCAACATCATTTCCTGTCAAAAATCATCTACCATTTTCACAAACGTATATTTGTCCGTTATCAACATGAAACTTGCGCATTTATACTATGGTAATGTGACAGATTTGCAAGTGGTATTCAATAAGATAAAAATACACAGCAAAACATGATTTTATTCATCTGGGACTGATTGGATGGAAAATGTGCTCTCAATATGTCACATTTTTTTAAATTTCTGCTTACTGCACGCATAAAAGATGTGTACTTTGTGTGTGGGGTTTTTTCTAAGCATGTTAAGCATTAAGTATGCAGTGTGCAACAATAATCGATTTGAATTTAAGTTTGCAGCGTCTTTCACATAATCTTTTCATATGTTTCAGCTATGCATGCCAATAAAAAATCATTTTACTGTCCATGTGCAAGTATACAGTGGGAAAAAAATCTAGGATTTACTTTGAAACAATTTTCAAATTTCACTCATTTATTAAGTTAAAATGTGAAATCTAGAAGTATAAAAACTTAACTAGCATTTTTTAAAAGGTACTCTAATAATCCTTTTTACAAGTTAAAAAATTTTACAGTGTAGTAGTGTTATAAGCCATGTACAGTATAGAACAGCAAACATAAACCAAATCACACTCACTGTGGGCTACCAGGAATATTAGCTAATATAACAACAGAACTTCATAACAAGTCAGGCCAACCTAGTGTCCATACATTTGTTTTCTCCATAATTCTGAAAACAGTCAAATGAAATAAAAGCCTTTGTTACATAACAAAAGAGAAAGCAAAAAACACTAATGCCAAGTGTGGTGATGGTTAACTAATGGTTAACGGTTTATTATTTCAGAATGACAATAAACAAAAACAAAAAAGAGAAAGAAAAAAAATCTAAATGAATAAATAAATCAGCCAATCATTTAGGGGGACCATGTGTGAACATGAATGACCCTGGAAGAAACATTTACATTACCAGTCAAAAGTTTTTAAACAGTACGATTTGTAATGTTTTTTTTTTTTTTTTAATAATTCTCTTCCGCTCACTAAGCCTGCATTTATTTGATCCAAAAAACAGCAAAAGCAGTAATATTGTGAGATGTTTTTACTATTTACAATAACTGCTATCTGTTTGAATATATTTGTCAAATGTAATGTGGTCAAAGCTAAATTTTCAGCATCATTACTCCAGTCTTCAGTGTCACATGATCCTTTGGAAATTAAAGAAATTAATACTTTTATTTAGCAAGGATGCTTTAAATTGAACAAAAGTGATGATAAAGACATTTGTAATGTTACAAAAGATTTCTATTTCAGATAAATGCTGTTCTTCTGAACTTTTTATTCATCAGCAAATCGAACATTAAAATGATTTCTGAATGATTATGTGACTGGAGTAATGAGGCTAAAAATTCAGCTTTGAAATCACAGGAATAAATTAAATTTTTGAAATATATTCAAATAAAAAAAAACTGTTAATTTAAATAGTAAACTAAACTATTATATTAAAACTATTTCAAAATTGATCAAATAAATGCAGGCCTGGTGAGCAGAAGAGACTTTCTTTAAAACACATTAAAAATCTGTTCAACAACTTTTGACTGGTAATGTACTTTGGTTCCAATTAGTATTATTGTCAAGGTTTGCAGATCTGTGCAACTGTCTTGTTTAAAGCTGCACAAAATATACTTCTTCTTCTGTTTTTTTTTTCATCAATTTCATGAGAAATCAAGCATATAATCTGGTGTGCTGTGGTTGGAATAGCGTGCAGGTGGATGTTTATGCTTGTGCCACATTTACTTTATCTGAGTATAATATAAAACAAGCCTTCACAGACTCTTCAGTGTGTGTGTTTATGTTGCCCATTCTGAGAAAAAAAATGCAAGGAAATTATAGGAAAAATATGATTCAGTGTTCTTACAAACATGAAAAGCAATGGGAATTAATATAGTGACTGCATTTTATTCTTATTTTTCTCCACTCTTAAATATTGTTAATAAATAAAGAGATTGCTTTGTATACAAATAAGTATGATCATTCAAATGTAATATTTAAAAAATAAAAGATAAAAAAATGAATAGAATGCAAACAGAAAATCTCATATATACAGTATGTTCATATATAGCATTTACCAAAATGCCTTTTGTTCTAGTCAAATTATGACATCTAATTTTATGTCTTCACAGATCTTACATACCGTCAGAGAAGACTCTGGCTTTTTCTCTTGCATTGCTATCAACTCTTACGGTGAAGATAAAGGAATCATTCAGTTGATAGTGCAAGGTACAATTTCTGCTTTGTTCTTGTTTTTTACATTTGAATTTAAGAAAGCACAAATGTTACTTTTATATTAAATGATTAATGATAATGATAAATTATATTAAGAATACATTCAGTATAATAATAGATATAATATAAATTCTTATATTGATTTTTTTTTTTTAACAAATCATGTTATTTATCACATTTCTCCAAAGATCGTCCAGACCCTCCCGAGGTTGAGATTAGAGAGGTAAAGGACCGAACCATCGCACTCCGCTGGACAATGGGATTTGATGGAAACAGCCTTATTACAGGATATGACATCAACTATAAAAACAAATCATGTATGAGTTATTTCCAATCTATTGTTCTTTTTTTCAATCTATTGTCTCAATTTATTGTTATTTATGTTCTTATGTATAATTAATAATAAAAGTGTTAAGTTTAGTCAGCTAAAATATTGAAGTTGTCACTCAACATTAAAAAGTAAACTTAAAAAAAACTTACAATTTCTAGTTGACTAAACTTATTTTTAGTAAGCGGGTAACAAATTATTTTAAGTTGAAAAAAATATTTTTTTTTTTACAGCGTACGTAATGAGTTAATAAATCAGACTGAATGACATTTTTTTTCACATTGGATTTCTATATGCCAATCATTCATAGAACGATGTTTGATCGTTACGTTAGTTGGAAACTTTAAGTAGCCTTTAGTTTGGCTAATTAACAAATTCCTAAAGAAGTTAATTTTTTAATTTGTATTATTATTATTATTACTTGTATCTTTTTATATTACTACAGCCTGTGGTAAAATGACTGTAACATAGCATCTTGTGGTTTATAGCATTATCACTTTGTATTCCTCTGTATTTTTTCAAGCTTCATGGGCCTCATCTCAAATGACCAAAGACGTCTCCCCTCAGCTGAATCAGGCCACCATCATTGAACTCCACCCTGCTTCCACCTACAACATCCGCATGTTTGCAAAAAACCAGATTGGCGAAAGCAGACCAAGCAACGAGCTGACCATCACCACAGATGAAGCTCGTGAGTATTCCTCCAACTGAAAATAATGTCAGTCTTTGTGAGGTTTCTCCATAGTGAGCTGTACTATCAGACATTTTATTATCTTTGCCACCACCTAGTGGCTCAGTCCATTATTTGCTCTGTCTTTCCTGCATGTGATCAATCCAGCACCTGATGGCGCTCCTCAAGACGTGCAGCTGGAAGCAATCTCATCCCAAAGCATCAAAGTCACATGGAAGGTACTACTGAGGAACCACTAAAGGAATTATATGATGCAAAATTGGAATTTGAGTTGGATAAATCATGCTACATTTTTTAGGAATATTTTGGGTTTAAGCTATATTAACAGTAGTGACTTCATGTAGATTATCACAGAAAATTATGTTTACCTTGTCCATTAAATAAATAAACAAACAAACAAAGAGATAAATACATAAACAATGGTCATATTTTGTTACAGAAAAAAAAGATGTATCATTTGATCTGTAACATTGTGTTATGTCCCAAAACATAACAGTAATAGTGCACAGGCCCATTTCAGAAAGGAGGTTAAGTGAGAACTCTGAGTATGTTAATTCTGAAATGAAGGAAACTCTGGGTTTTCCGTTTCAAAATAGGAGGTTTGTCAAACCCGAGAAAGCAGGGTAAGTCAAGTCTGTTACTGTGGTAACTTACTCTGTGAACCTAACCTGGGGCACGTTTCCCAAAAGCAACCATGGTCGCAAGTTCTGTCATTACCAATAGAGTTCAATGGAACTAACGACCATAGATAGCTAACGATGCTTTTGGGAAACGTGCCCCTGGTCGGGAACAAGTTTTCTTCAGTAAACCCAGTTTCTTTTGGTCTCCTCCCTCTTTTTAAAGAGTAAGCAATGTTCAAATACCTCATTGATTCATTCACGCTGAAAATGCTTTTCTTAATGGGTATTTTGGAATCTAAATGAAGTGCATTTTACTTAAAACATGAAAAATAATCTTAATGCAAATGGAAACAAGATTATTTTTCTTAGCACTTTGGCAGATGATATGTAAAATAAGAAAAATACACTTAAATGCACTTAAAAGAATAAATAAATACCTTTAAGAAAGGCATTTTTAGGTGCATTAATTAAGTGCACATATTTTCATCATGCAGACACTGTCAAAGTGACAAAAAACGCATGTCCTTTTATACTTAGGATTATTTAATTATTATATAGTATAGGATTATTTTGATTTTTTTTTTTTATTGTTTTTTTTTTTTTTTTGCCAAATCCACATGCATATTTATTTGAGCTGTGTCATTTTAAATGGTAGTCAGAGCTTATTAGTACAGTCGCTGTATGCAGAGTGGTAAAGAAAATTTTTGTGTCGTTGCCTGAGCACAAACCCATCGAATATGAAGCTGATTACTGTATGGAATGGAAGGATGGCAGATGAAAAGGTAGTTTGAGATATGTGCCGTAACCACCACCTCAGCTGTTACATTTACTCGGTCATCTTCATTTCCTATAAATGCACAAATGCAACATTTATTCTTTTTCATGTTGGATTTTAATATTCTTCCAATACTTCCATTTCCTCTACATCTGTTCTTCATTATTTTGCGAGCCTTCTTGCTGTTGGCTGTTCATGTTCATTGTTCATTTCATTGTTCATTCAAATGTTCATTTCATTTCTCTATAAATAAGAAATGCAACTGTTTGGATAAGATTTAATTATGTGAAAAGAGCATTAGACTACGTAGAAAAAGCTGCTGCAAATTGAAATAGATACAGAATTATATTAAAATATATTTTTGGCGGGAGCGTTTGCCATGGTGAATTATAATTTCAGAGCTCCATTGATCATGTCTTTTGATAGTCGTGGTAAGTCAAACTACTAACATCACAATGTGCAACCAACATGCCCTACCTTGACTACACTAAGTAAACAAACCAAAACTTACACCGGGTGGCAAAAAACACTACTAAACTAATAAACTAATACATATGGGAAGTACTAGGTGGAGTGAGATTTATGTCTCGTGACATCTAAACTCTCTCTTCAAAGTCTTACCAGAGCGGATAAATAAAAGAGCACGGACACATACACCATGCTTAACTCAGATCACCAAAACTAAACATAAAGGGCAAGGCAAAGATTAACGTCACCTAACAGCATTAATAGCGTTACTAATGAAACAATCCGTATTGTAACTAAATCTTAAGAGGAACATGCAAACACAGCTCAAACCCCTGAAAACAACCAAAAATGGACGCAACCTTTTATACTTCCTGCAATGGATCCTTGAAGTGTGACATAGAGATTAACCAATCAGAATCTGGTGAAGGATAACAAAAATAAATAACCAAACCTAACAGATCATGACATAACCCCCCCCCCCCCCCCCCCCCCCCCCATTTTTATTCTAAAAGCAAATGAACCAAATTAGATTCTTGAAAGACTGTCAGCTACTACATTCTCAGACCCCCTTTTGTGTCTAATTTTACAAAATTTTAACTTTGCACAGTTAATGCGTAATGCAAGTCTCTGATTAGGATTGTACATTTGAGACAAAAACACTAAAGGGTTGTGATCAGTAAAAAGCACTTACACTCTTAAAAAGAACCTTATTTGCCACAAAGAACCTTTTGTGAAACAGAAAGGTTCTTCAGATGTTAAAAGTTCTTTATGAATCCATTTAGACAAAAAGGTTCTTCTATGGCATTGTAAAGCATCTTTATTGTCTTTTGAAGCATCTTGGAGATGTTGCCACAGTTTTTCTGGACTTTTTTTTTTTTTTCACGGAGCCACTACAGAAACAGAAACTTTGCATTCTCTTTGTTTTTTCCCCCTGCCATCTCATATGAGTTTTAAGTTTTCTTTAAAATAAACTGTTTTCTAGTAATAAACATTAACATTATGTCACAAATTGATACAGTTTCCCATGTACTGAACCCAGAACATTTCCTTCAAATAGTAAATAAACAGAAGATTAAATAAGTGATTGGCTCTATTAATTAAAAGGCAAAATACCTTTTTACCCCACAACAGTTTCATTTTCTCTAAATTTTTTCCATGAGTGGTCCATCACCCCCCGTTTATACTGCCTTTGCCTAACAACCCCATGAATTACAAATGAGTTTGAGTTTCTAACATTCTCTACTGATATTTTCTGTTGGTGAATGAAAAGAGTGTAGAAAAATGGTGAGGACTGAGATGTTAAAACTGCAGCAGTTTGTTAAATAAATCTAAAAAGTTTAATTTTAAGGTAAGAAACTTTGCTAGATGTTAACACTTGCATGTTAAATTCAGCAAAGCGCTCTGTGATATCAGTTTAATGATATGGCTGTAGGTGACAGTATGTACTTTCCCATCACCAGACTGGACTTAAACTGGAATGCAGAATGCCTTGAGAATTTGCCTTTCTGATGTTACAATATCTATTTTTTTTTCTTTCCAGCCCCCCCTCAAACACTTGCAGAATGGTTTGATCCGAAGCTACCAAGTGTGTTATCGGGAGTTTGGAACAGGGGGCAGCCCACAATACAACACCATCAATGTAGACACCACAGGGGATATTGAAACCCTAACTCTGGATAACCTGAAGAAGTACACCCAGTATGAAGTGCGGGTGCAAGCAGCCAATCGTGCAGGCATGGGTCCCACCTCAGAGGAAATCACCATCACCACGCTAGAGGACGGTTAGTATTTACTCTCACTTATTAGCTTCCAAATCTGTATAATACAGAAATGCACATACATATTTTGAGATGACATGATAGATAATATCACAAATATATTATCTAACACCACCTGTTCTGTTTTCCCTCACAGTGCCCAGTCGCCCACCTGAGAACGTTGTGACAACAGCTACAACCCCCGAGACCATTTCCCTGTCCTGGTCTGCTCTGCCCAAAGAAGCACTCAACGGCATGCTGCTTGGATATCGTGTCATCTTCTGGGCCAACCTACCTGATGGAGGTCAGGCAGGGTTATGAACCTCTCAGTTTCTGCTGAGAATTTCTTACATTTGTGCATAATTATGCAGCACACAGATGTGTGCTGCATAATTCATTATTCCTAATTCGTAGAAAAAGGGATTTATAGATATTTTCATTGTTTTAAATTACATAGGCCTGGGTTTCAGTTCCAAGGTGTGTCAGCCATCTAGTAGGATGAAGTGATACTGAAGACTGGAGTAATGATGCTGAAAATTCAGCTTTCCTATCACAGGAATAAATTACTTTTTAACATACAGTAAAATAGAACATTCAAAATTGTAATAATAGTTTACAATATTAATGTTTTTTTTGGTTTGTTTTTTACTGTATTGTTGAATAAATGCAGCCTTGGTAGCCACAAGTCTTCTTTTTTAAAAATGTAAAAAAGTCAAATTTATTTCAAACTTTTGACAGGTTTATAATAGATTTCAAGATGTTTTGCTGTACTTTATGGGTAATCATTTTAAATAACTTAATCAATAAATAAATATAACTTTGCTATATTGTTATACAAAATCATCAATGATATAATATTTAACAGATCATCAATATACTTTAAAATAGTTATCAAACATTCATAAATCATTTATTGTTTTTGTATATACTTTGACAATTGTAAACTCTTATAAAAAAATAAAAATTGTTTTACAATGTATTTTCAAAAAGCACAAAGGGATTTTTTTTTTTTTTTTTTAGTAAGTTAATGTGTAATGGCATGGAGGTTTGATTATTGATATATGTATGAGATATGCGCATCTTTTAATGTAAATACTGGCCTGTCAGGCACTATACTGTGTTTTAATGACTTAACATTATTATAAAGCGATCTGCTTCAGACCACTAGAGGGCATAGTGGCTTCGCTTTAGGAAACAGAAAGCAAAGAAACAGAGGGGGCAGCAGACCTACAGTAGAAACACAATACTTAATGATCAAATGGCTACACTAAGATTTACAGTCATTTATTTAACAGATGCTTTCATCTGAAGTGACTTATTGGCAGTTTTTTGGATAAGGGTGTTACCATTTCTTTGGTGCACTGGTCCAAAGAATGTGCATACTATCCACACTGTTTTTGCAGTATTTACCACATACTGTACTATGGACAGTATGCAAATTCCAAGTATAATGTACATGCAATACCTGAATGTCAGTAGCTGAGAGCACCTACAGAAAAAGCAGTGACCGTTTTCCAGGCTGCACTGCAGAGACATTAATAATTGAACTACAATAAGGTATTGATGTACAGATTCAAGTGTAAAAAGCTCTTAATTTCTCAGACAATGTCGTTTTTGAAGAAGTTGAGTGATATATTTCATATTAAATTTGTTAGGGTTTGATTGTAGACTTTGTTATCTTGGCAAATCTGAGCACAGTTTGAACTCTAAAAGTGACACAAGTAAAATTATGGGTGTTCCTAAGAAACAAAAAATTAGAAAGAGGTTTTTTTGCTGTCCATTTACTTGCGTTACAATCTAGGAGAAACAATTGCTTTATTAAAGATCTCATTTCAGATCGGTTAACAATTAGTGTTTGTGTTGCAGAGCTGGGAGAGATCAGGAACATCACAACCACCAAACCTTCACTAGAGTTGGAACGGCTGGAGAAATATACCAACTACAGTATCCAGGTCCTGGCCTTCACTCGAGCTGGAGACGGAGTCCGTAGTGAGCAGATCTACACACGCACCAAAGAAGATGGTAAGACTTGCTATAATTACACATATTATTTTACATATAAAGGTTACGTGAATACCTTGTCTCAGTTAAATCTACAGAAACAATAAAAAGGCAATATCCCAATAGCCGATTTTCAGTAGAAAGCTTTACAGTCCCTGTTAACCATGTTATCCTTGGTGATTCTGTACCTGCCACTACATTTAAATGACACTTTTTTCCTACTTAAGCTGCAAATGGACAAATGCCTTCCACAGCATACCATGATAAAACAAATACACATTCCCACACTAAAGTCACTCTCTAAATTGTGTACTATTTCATTCTATTACAGTTCTCTAGTTTGTGTTCTTGCTATTATTTTGACTGGGAATTGGAGAGAATTGTCAGAGGCAGTAGTTCATTTGTCAACAATCTTCCAGTCTTGATCAATAAATTAGAGACAGAAGAGATTTCAGCAAAAACCATCAGCAGGAGTAACGGTCCTGACCAAATCGAGCTGTTTCAAGCTGACTAATGGGATAATGCTGTAAGTTAGCCATTTTTAGTTGGCTTGTTTGCTCATAGCACAGACATTTGAACCCAATGACAATACCAATCCAATGGGACATGGGTGATTGGAGTGAAGGAAGTAAACTGTAGATTACTTCCTTCGTAACGTACAAAGTATCTTTTCTAGAGCTTCTCCTCAATAAATAATGTTATTTCTCTTGCTCAAACCAGTTCCTGGTCCTCCGGCTGGAGTTAAGGCAGCTGCTTCCACAAGCTCAGTGGTGTTTGTTTCCTGGCTTCCTCCACTCAAGCTCAATGGAATCATCCGGAAATACACCGTCTTCTGTTCCAACCCTTACCCCACGGTGAGCTTTATCTGTGGCTCTTTGTGACTCTGCTGAATGCCCTAAATAAGGGGTGTCCAATCCTCCTATCAGAGTGTACCTCCTGGTCTTAAACACACCTTAACCAGTTAGGTCTTCAGGATCACTATAAACTTCTAGACTGGTGTGATGGAGCTAAAGTCTGCAGGAAAGTTGCACTCCAGGAGCAGGATTGGACACCCCTGCCCTAAATGTAAAATGGAAGATTTTTTTTCTAATGAATGTAATTTTTTGTTATTTTCATGAAACCTTTTTATTATATCATTACAGGTGATCAGTGAGTTTGAGGCTGCCCCTGATGTTTATTTCCGTCGTTTGACCAACCTGAACCAGAACTGGCAGTACAGCATTTGGGTTGTGGCTGTCACTGCGGCAGGTCGTGGGAATGCCAGTGAAATTATCACCGTGGAGCCCCAAGCTAAAGGTATTGAAGAATTAAAAAGAAAGAAAAACATAAAATAAATCAAAACCAAGGTGCATACTCTTAGTGTGTAGTAGAATATGTGAACTGGGATGTAGCCATATTGTACCTTTAACAGGAGAAAAATTACACAGAACAGTTTGCGTGAGTTTGCCACTGTGATGCAATTGTTTGTTTTTTAAGCCCCTGCTCGAATCCTGACATTCAGTGGAACTGTGACCACCCCCTGGATGAGGGACATTGTCCTTCCATGCAAAGCAGTTGGAGACCCTCCTCCAACCATCAAGTGGCTGAAGGGAAAGTATGTTGTTGTTGTTGTTGTTGTTTTTACATTTGTTTTGGCCAGACAATTATGTGATTTTATAAAACATGTAGCCATTTTGTGAATCTTGTAAAATGTCAAACAATATAATAATAAAGAACTGTTTTTGTAAATGTATTTTTACAAAACTGGAAATGCATTGTCTGCAAACACCTGATAAATTAATTCTTGTGAATATTCTTTCTATGAAACATTATACATATATTTTCCAACAGTAATGGTACACCTGCTCCGGTTTCAATCGATGGTCGTCGCAGCGCTCACAGCAATGGCAGCTTTGTTATTCGCACTGTCAAAGCAGAGGATTCTGGGTACTACAGATGTGTTGCCAGCAACAACTGGGGTTCGGATGAGATTATGCTAAACCTACAGGTCCAAGGTGTGTAAAATATATTCTGTGTAGATCCAAATAGCGTTTGTGCCTTGTGTAATTTCTGAAAACAAATATGAGAAAAGGAGAGGGAAAAGAAGTTTGACATAACCAATAAACAGTAAAGGTCACATTATTGAGATTTCATGAGCTAAAAAGGTCATCAGTGTAGCGACGTACAGTATGAAGCATGGCTCATACAGAAATCACTTTCAAACCAAGCCGCTTTTTTTTTTTGGAAACACAATGAATTTGCATTGCCAACTTGAACCTGATGCAGTTCTGCATGTGGAAATCTCTTCTGTGAAATGGCTGGATTTTACCCATTAAGAAAAATTCTCAGAACAATGGTAAATGTGACTACACCTTTACTCCCAAAATGTTTCAGTACCCCCGGACCAACCACGTCTCACAGTGACCAAAACCACGACCACCTCCATCACACTGTCCTGGATCCCTGGAGACAATGGAGGAAGCTCCATCAGAGGTTAGACTGCACTGATATTTATATTACATATATTCATCCACTTATTCTCCACTGTGTGACAAATATGGAACACTATCCACCTAGACCTGTCAAATGCTTCAAACCGAGATTTATTTTACACACTGTAATATTTTAATAAACTTGAAGGTCAGCTTTGCATAGTTGGTGCTCTGTATCAATTTACAGCACCCATAAAAGTGAATAAAATAAAGTGTGGCATTTGAGGTTTATTTTAAAGTGGTATTCTCCGTTCAGGCTACATTCTGCAGTACTCGGAGGATAACAGTGAAGAGTGGGGCAGTTTCTCCATCAGCCCCAGTGAGCGATCTTACCGTCTGGAGAATCTAAAGTGTGGTACTTGGTACAAATTTACTCTGACTGCACAAAATGCAGTTGGTCCTGGACGCATCAGTGAAATCATTGAGGCTAAAACCCATGGGAAAGGTATACTTTATCATTTATAGTTATTTATGCTGATCACTAGTGGCTAAAATACATGACTGATAACTGAATGTTAGCCTAACTGAATTGTAACTTAATGCTGATTCAAAGCAGGCCATGAGCAATTATGCCTTTGAGCATGGTGCACAAATACCCCCTTAAAATAAAACCATGGTTTTCCTATGTGTTTAGTAAATTTGTAGTAAAACAGTGGTAATTAAACAAATGGTAATCAGTATGCCAACAAAAAAAAAACATGGTTACACTTTTACTACAATAAAACCTTGGTAAAATTTACTTTAAATAAAACTGCCTGCTAAATATCTACTTAGGCCATATATTGAATTATTAATCATCTGGTATTGCAATCAAAGTTTGACAGTTTTCGCTAACTTCAGAGTTAAATTATCTCTCACTTCTCCACATTATCAGAGCCACAGTTCGCCAAAGATCATGAGCTTTTCTCAAGTATCAACTCGACCCGTGTGGAGCTTAACCTCATTGGCTGGAACAACGGCGGCTGTCCGATCGACTCCTTCACGCTAGAATATCGACCGGTGGACACTACGAAATGGACAATGGTGAAGCGAGATTCTCTCACCAAGAACCACATTCTCTACGATCTACAGGAGGCCACCTGGTACGAGCTCCAAATGAGAGTGGGCAACAGTGCAGGAACAGCAGAGAAGAGGGTTCTGTTTGCCACTCTGAACGTGGATGGCAGTGAGTACTACATCTTGTATTACCACACAGGGTTAAAATCAATGTTGTCTCAGTTCAATGTTTGGAAGCAGTTGCTTAAATGACTTAATCAGCAAGACTTCCTTGATCCGACTTGATTGTCTAACCAACACTTTTTGACACCAGCATAAACCCACAGAAAATAAACTACAAATTTGATTTGGTCCTAACTTGGTTATGACCAGACTTTTCAAAATCAAAATCACTCCTAAACTGCTCAATCTTCTATCTCCAGGCACAATTGCTCCATTGCCAAAGACTGTGGACCCCAGCCAGGAGAACAGGCAGGGCAATGAGGGACTTAAGATGATGGTCACAATCATCTGCATTCTGGTGGCAATTTCCATGGTCTTCATTGTTCTTCTGGTATTGAGGAGAAGAAGAAGAGAGCAGAGGCTCAAGAGATTACGAGGTGCGTGGACACATGCCATTTCTAGCGAACAGAGCATCATAACTACTTGAGGATAGACTGATTTATTTCTTAATATTAAATAATGTTTTCCAATTCATAACTTCCTAGTTTCTTTTATTTCAACAGATGCAAAGAGCCTGGCAGAGATGCTAATGAGGTAAATTACTGTGCTATTGGTTTATATATCAGTGCACTTTGTCATAAAGTAGTGCATGTAATTGTTTGATGTTGTTTCTCTAGTAAAAATGCACGCACACCAGACACTGTGAACAAACAGCAGCAGACTCTGAGGATGCACATTGATATCCCACGTGCTCAGCTACTCATCGAGGAGAGAGACACTATGGAGACAATTGGTAAGAGACCATTGTGTAATATTAGTGGTTTGCTATTCCCTAAAGGCCCCAAATGTATATTGCTTGATGGTGGTCTTCACTACTTTCATTAGCCTGTTTGCCTTTGTCTTTCAGATGACCGCTCTACGGTGCTGTTGACGGACAATGACTTTGGAGAAACATCTAAACAGAAGTCTTCAACCGTCACCCACACAGTGCATTACCAGTCTCTGTCTCAGGCCACTGGACCACTAGTAGACGTGTCTGATGCTAGACCTGGTACAAGTAAGAATTAAACTAGTCTGCTTGGTTATGTTGATGACATAAATTCTCATAAAGCTAAATAGAAACAAGGTCGGTTATACACTGTGTTTGACATCAACAAACTGTCCAAGAGTAGTCTACAGCAGATACGGAACATAACATGTACCCAAAACATGGGTCATCCCAATTTACTGTTAGGTATAAATAGTCTTCTAGATCAACATGTGTGACTCTCAAATCATAGTGTATTTAACATAGTATACCATAGAATACTAATTATGTTATTATTTATTTATTTTGTTTAATTTTCAAAAAATTGGATCCCAAATGATGCATTATACCAGTGGTTCCCAGTCTTTTGTTTCTGAACACTTACTAATTATGGGAAAGCACATTTTTTGTTTCTAATCAAGGATCTTTGTTCAGTAGTGGTATAGAACTATAATGCAGTCTTGACATCTTAGAATGTTTAAAGTTGAACTGAAGTGAAACAGTTTTATACCTCAAACTATTAGATTAATGCTTTGTCCTCCACACCTCTTGCCTGTCCGTTATCCTGAATAATCATCATAAACATGCTTTCATTTCACAATGTGCCATTGAGTGTGACCTGAAAGAATATTGAGGTTGCCTCTATCCAGTCCTATGATTTGAATAACATGTACATCACATGAACGATTTAATTGAGTTCACAGGAAGTAAATATCAGCCTTCTCTGCTTACTGACAGAAATAAAAAGGAGCATTTCTCTGACAAAGGTCACGGTTATAATCATGGATGAGTCAGGTGGATTCACCAGCGTTAACTTAAATTAATTGTTTACCTAAAATCGGCAGAGGTTTGGGTCACTTTACACTGGTCATTTAATGCTATATTAATGTGTACTGTTTGTTTCTGTTCCCTCAGACCCCACTGCCCGCCGCACAGCTAAAGCAGGTCCGGCCACACGCAGTCGATACGCCAGCCAGTGGACCCTAAACCGACCGCACCCTCCCGTCTCCTCACACACTCTCACTACTGACTGGAGGCTGCCCACACCCCGCGCCACGGGCTCAGTGGACAAAGAGAGTGACAGTTACAGTGTCAGTCCCTCTCAGGACACAGGTAACAGCTAACTGCTTCAGTAAAAGGGTTAGTTCACCCCAAAAAATGAAAATTAGCCTATTATGTACTCACCCTCTAGGCATTCTAGGTGTATATGACTTCCTTCTTTCAGACAATCAGAGTTATATTAATAATTATCCTGGCCTTTCTAAGCGTTAGAATTTCATGGGCGGGTGTTTCTCTTCATCAGTCCAAAACAAGTCCAACAAAGTGCATCTATCTATATTAAAAAGTGCCTCACGGGAGGTGAATAAAGGCCTCCTGAAGCCAGTTGATGCATTTTTATGAGAAAAATATCCATATTTAAAATCTAATAATCACTTTAATGAGCGTTGCGCATGCACCGATGAGTCTTGCACAAACCAACGTTTCTTTACAGGAGCAAAGGAAGCAAAGTTTCCTTACTTTATCAAAAGAAAACTCCTTTTAGCTTATATCAAAACCTTTGAATTTTTTATTACAAATCCTTGTTTTGGACTGATGAAGAAAAAAACTCACCCATGCAATTCTAAAGCTTGGAAATTCCAGGATAAATTTTAATATAACTCAGATTGGATTTGTCTAAAAGAAGAAAGTCATATAGACCTAGGATGCCTGGAGGGTGAGTAAATAATGGGCTAATTTTCATTTTTGGGTGACTAACCCTTTAAAGGAATCATACAATTAAAAATAATATGATGTTCTAGGTTAGAGGTAGACATGTTTAGTCCTAGAGAGCAGCTGTCCTGCAGATTTCAGCTCCAACCCAAATAGCGTTTGCACTTGCGTCACAATTTGGTCAGTTACCCAGATGCGTGGCCATATTGGCAATTCTCAGATGTAAACAACAGCATGGATTGCATGGTTAATGCACTACTGAATATGTTGTTTTGCTAATTTATGCTGTCTAAACGGAGAAAAAAAATGTGTAGAAGCTGAGCTTTCGTTAATAAGCAGAAATGGGTGTGATATTTTGGTAAACTAAAGTTAATAGGTGGTAAATATACGTACAAGCTTTATTAACGAAGATTTCACCTAATATAAACTTAATATTTCACATACCTGACCAGAAATTATAAGAACAAACACA